>NW_027077152.1:0-263594 GCF_009819655.1 Sylvia atricapilla | reverse complement strand
CATGGGGCACAGGGATGGGACAGGGGTACTCCAGAGATGGCACAGGCTACAGCAGGGATGGCACAAAACACTGGGATTGTACAGTGAGCTCCAGGGATGGCACAGGGAATTATTAGGATGGCACAGGACTATTCAGGGACGGCACAGTGCACTGCAGGGACGGCACAGGGCATTCCAGGGATGGCAGAGGGCACTCCAGGGAAGGCACAGGGCACTCCGTGGCTTGCACAGAGAATTCCAGGGATGGCACAAAGCACTGGGATGGCACAGGGATGGCACAGGGCACAGGGATGGCACAGGGCACTCCAGGAATGGCACAAAGAAATCCAGGGATGGCACAGGGCACAGGGATGGCACAGGCTACTGCATGGATCGCACAGGGCAGTCCAGGAATGGCACAAAGCACTGCGATGGCACAGGGATGGCACAGGCTACAGCAGAGATGGCACAGGGATGGTACGGGGCACAGGAATGGAACAGGGCACTCCAGAGATGGCACAAGGAATTCCAGGGATGGCACAGGGCACAGAGATGGCACAGGGCACTCCAGGGATGGTACAGGCTAGAGTAGGTATGGCACAAAGCACTGGGATTGTACAGTGGGCTCCAGGGATAGCACAGGGAATTCCAGGGATGGCACAGGACACTTCAGGGCCGGCACAGCGCACTGCAGGGATGGCAAAGGGCAGTCCAGGAATGGCACAGTGCTCTGCAGGGATGGCACAGGGAATTCCATGGATGGCAGAAGGCACTCTGGGATGGCACAGGCCACTCCAGGGATGGCACAGGGTACAGTGATGGCACAGGGCACAAGGGATGGCACAGGGCACTCCAGGGTTGGCTCATGGAATTTCAGGGATGGCACTGGGCAGTCCACAAATGGCACAGGGCACAGAGATGGCACAGGCTACTGCAGGGATGGCATAGGGTATTCCGGGATGGCACAGGGCACTCCAGGAATGACACAAAGCACTGGGTTGGCACAGGGATTGCACAGGCTATAGCAGAGATGGCACAGGGATGGCACGGGGCACAGGGATGGCACATGGCACTCCAGAGATGGCACAAGGAATTCCAGGGATGGCAGAGGGCACAGGGATGGCACAGGGCAGTCCAGGAATGGCACAAAGCACTGGGATGGCAGAGGGATGGCACAGGGCACAGGGATGGCACAGGGCACTCCAGAGATGGCACAAGGAAATCCAGGGATGGCACAGGGCCCAGGAATGGCACAGGGCACTCCAGAGATGGCACAAGGAATTCCAGGGATGGCACAGGGCACAGGGATGGCACAGGGCACTTCAGGGATGGCACAGGCTACAGCAGGGATGGCACAAAGCACTGGGATTGTACAGTGGGCTCCAGGAATGCCACAGGGAATTCCAGGGATGGCACAGGACACTTCAGGGACGGCACAACGCACTGCAGGGACGGCACAGGGCATTCCAGGGATGGCAGAGGGCACTCTGGGATGGCACCGGGCACATGGATGGCACAGGCAAGTGCAGGGATGGCACAGGGCACTCCAGGGATGGCACAGGGTACTTCAGGTATGGCACAAAGCACTGGGATGGCACAGGGCACTCCAGGGATGGCACAAGGAATTCCAGCGATGGCACAGTGCACAGGGATATAAAACTGCACTCTAAGGATGGCACATGGCACTCCAGGAATGGTACAGTGCTCGGCAGGTGTGGCACAGGGAATTCCATGGATGGCAGAAGGCCCTCTGGGATGGCACAGGCCACTCCAGTGATGGCACAGGGCACAGGGATGGCACAGGGCACAAGGGATGTCACAGGGCACTCCAGGGATGGCTCAGGGAATTCCGGGGATGGCGCAGGGTAGTCCACAGATGGCACAGGGCACAGGGATGGCACAGGCTACTGCAGGGATGGCATAGGGCATTCCGGGATGGCACCAAGCAATGGGATGGCACAGGGATTGTACAGGGCACTGCAGGGAAGACACTGGGCACAGGGATGGCACAGGGTACTCCAGAGATGGCACAAGGAAATCCAGGGATGGCACAGGGCACAAGGATGGCACAGGGCACTCCAGAGATGGCACAAGAAAATCCAGGGATGGCACAAAGCACAGGGATGGAACAGGTCACTCCAGAGATTGCACAAGGTATTCCAGGGATGGCACAGGGCACAGGGATGACACAGGGCATTCCAGGGATGGCAGAGGGCACTCTGGGATGGCACAGGGCACAGGGACGGCCCAGGGCAGTGCAGGGATGGCAAATGGCACTCCAGCGATGGCACAGGGCACTCTGGGATGGCACAGGCCAATCCAGGGATGGCACAGGGCACAGGGATGGCTCAGAGCACTCCAGGGATGGCTCAGGGATTTCCGGGGATGGCACAGGGCAGTCCACAGATGGCACAGGGCACAGGGATAGCACAGGCTACTGCAGGCATCGCACAGGGCAGTCCAGGAATGGCACAAAGCACTGGGATGGCACAGGGATGGCACAGCCTACAGCAGAGATGGCACAGGGATGCCATGGGCACAGGGATGGGACAGGGTACTCCAGAGATGGCACAGGCTACAGCACGGATGGCACAAAACATTGGGATTGTACAGTGAGCTCCAGGGATGGCACAGGGAATTATTAGGATGGCACTGGACTATTCAGGGACGGCACAGTGCACTGCAGGGACGGCACAGGGCATTCCAGGGATGGCAGAGGCCACTCTGGGATGGCACAGGGCACATGGGCGGCACAGGCAAGGGCAGGGATGGCACATGGCACTCCAGGGATGGCACAGGACACTTCAGGGACGGCACAGCGCAATGCAGGGATGGCACAGGGCATTCCAGGGATGGCAGAGGGCACTCTGGGTTGGCACAGGGTACAGGGATGGCACAGTGCAATCCAGGGATGGCACAGAGAATTTGAGGGAAGGCACAGGGCACTCCACGGAAGGCACAGGGCACAGGGATGGCAGAGGGCACTCCTGGAATGGTACAAAGCACTGGGATGGCCCAGGGATGTCACAGGCTACAGCAGGGACGGCACATGGCACTCCAGGGATGGCACAGGTCACAGGGATGGCACGGGGCACTCCAGCGATGGCACTGGGAATTCCAGGGATGGCACAGGACACTTCAGGGACGGCGCCGCGCGCTGCAAAGACGGCACAGGGCATTCCAGTGATGGCAGAGGGCACTCTGGGATGGCACAGGGCACAGGGACGGCCCAGGCCAGTGCAGGGATGGCAAATGGCACTCCAGCCATGGCACAGGGCACTCTGGGATGGCACAGGCCAATCCAGGGATGGCACAGGGCACAGGGATGGCTCAGAGCACTCCAGGGATGGCTCAGGGATTTCCGGGGATGGCACAGGGCAGTCCACAGATGGCACAGGGCATAGGGATAGCACAGGCTACTGCAGGCATCGCACAGGGCAGTCCAGGAATGGCACAAAGCACTGGGATGGCACAGGGATGGCACCGCCTACAGCAGAGATGGCACAGGGATGCCATGGGGCACAGGGATGGGACAGGGTACTCCAGAGATGGCACAGGCTACAGCAGGGATGGCACAAAACACTGGGATTGTACAGTGAGCTCCAGGGATGGCACAGGGAATTATTAGGATGGCACAGGACTATTCAGGGACGGCACAGTGCACTGCAGGGACGGCACAGGGCATTCCAGGGATGGCAGAGGGCACTCCAGGGAAGGCACAGGGCACTCCGTGGCTTGCACAGAGAATTCCAGGGATGGCACAAAGCACTGGATGGCACAGGGATGGCACAGGGCACAGGGATGGCACAGGGCACTCCAGGAATGGCACAAAGAAATCCAGGGATGGCACAGGGCACAGGGATGGCACAGGCTACTGCATGGATCGCACAGGGCAGTCCAGGAATGGCACAAAGCACTGCGATGGCACAGGGATGGCACAGGCTACAGCAGAGATGGCACAGGGATGGTACGGGGCACAGGAATGGAACAGGGCACTCCAGAGATGGCACAAGGAAATCCAGGGATGGCACAGGGCCCAGGAATGGCACAGGGCACTCCAGAGATGGCACAAGGAATTCCAGGGATGGCACAGGGCACAGGGATGGCACAGGGCACTTCAGGGATGGCACAGGCTACAGCAGGGATGGCACAAAGCACTGGGATTGTACAGTGGGCTCCAGGAATGCCACAGGGAATTCCAGGGATGGCACAGGACACTTCAGGGATGGCACAACGCACTGCAGGGACGGCACAGGGCATTCCAGGGATGGCAGAGGGCACTCTGGGATGGCACCGGGCACATGGATGGCACAGGCAAGTGCAGGGATGGCACAGGGCACTCCAGGGATGGCACAGGGTACTTCAGGGATGGCACAAAGCACTGGGATGGCACAGGGCACTCCAGGGATGGCACAAGGAATTCCAGGGATGGCACAGGGCACAGGGATATAAAACTGCACTCTAAGGATGGCACATGGCACTCCAGGAATGGTACAGTGCTCGGCAGGTGTGGCACAGGGAATTCCATGGATGGCAGAAGGCCCTCTGGGATGGCACAGGCCACTCCAGTGATGGCACAGGGCACAGGGATGGCACAGGGCACAAGGGATGTCACAGGGCACTCCAGGGATGGCTCAGGGAATTCCGGGGATGGCACAGGGCAGTCCACGGATGGCACAGGGCACAAGGGATGGCACAGGCTAATGCAGGGATAGCATAGGGCATTCCGAGATGGCACAGGGCACTCTAGGAATGGCACAAAGTACTGGGATGGCACAGGGTTGGCACAGGCTACAGCAGAAATGGCACAGGGATGGCACGGGGCACAGGGATGGCACAGGGCACTCCAGAGATGGCACAAGGTATTCCAGGGATGGCACAGGGCGCAGAGATGGCACAGGGCACTCCAGAAATGGCACAGGCTACAGCAGGGATGGCACAGGGTACCGGGATGGTACAGTGGGCTCCAGGGATGGCACAGGGAATTCCAGGGATGGCACAGGACACTTCAGGGATGGCGCCGCGCGCTGCAAAGACGGCACAGGGCATTCCAGGGATGGCAGAGGGCACTCTGGGATGGCACATGGCACAGGGACCGGCCAGGCCAGTGCAGGGATGGCACATGGCACTCCAGAGATGGCACAGGGCACTCTGGGATAGCACAGGCCACTCCAGGGACGGCACAGGGCACAGGGATGGCACAGAGCACAAGGGATGGCACAGGGCACTCCAGGGATGGCTCAGGGAATTCCGGGGATGGCACAGGGCAGTCCACTGATGGCACGGGGCACAGGGATAGCACAGGGCACTCCAGAGATGGCACAGGGCACAGGGATGGCACAGGGCACTCCAGGGATGGCTCAGGGAATTCCGGGGATGGCACAGGGCAGTCCACGGATGGCACGGGGCACATGGATGGGACAGGGCAGTCCAGAGATGTCACATGGAATTCCAGGGATGGCACAGGGTACAGGGATGGCACATGGCACTCCAGGGATGGTACAGAGAATTTGAGGGATGGCGCAGGGCACAGGGATAGGACAGGGCACAGGGATGGCACAGGGAACTCCTTGGATGGCATAGCGTACTCCAGGGAAGGCACAGGGCACTCCAGGGAAGGCACAGGGCACAGGCATGGCACAGGGCACTCTGGGATGGCACAGGGCACAGGGATGGCACAGTGCACTCCAGGGATTGCACAGAGAATTTGAGGGATGGCGCAGGGCACAAGGATGGGACAGGGCACAGGGATGGCACAGGGCACTCCTTGGATGGCATAGGGCACTCCAGGGAAGGCACAGGGCACTCTAGGGAAGGCACAGCGCACAGGGATGGCACAGGGCACTCCTGGAATGGCACAAAGCACTGGGATGGCCCAGGGATGACTCAGGCTACAGCAGGGATGGCACATGGCACTCCAGGGATGGCACAGGGACTTCCAGGGATGGCTAAGGACACTTCAGGGACCGCACAGCACAGTGCAGGGATGGCACAGGGCATTCTAGGGATGGCAGAGTGTACTCTTGGAAGGCACAGGCCTCTCCAGGGATGGCACAGGGCACAGGGATGGCACAGGCTACTGCAGGGATGGCACATGGCACTCCAGATATTGCACAGGGTACTTCAAGGATGGCACAAAGCACCTGGATGGCACAGGGCACTTCAGGGATGGCACAAGGAATTCCAGGGATGGCACATGGCACAGGGATATAAAACTGCACTTTAAGGATGGTACATGGCACTCCAGGAATGGCACAGTGCTCTGCAGGGATGGCACAGGGAATTCCATGGATGGCAGAGGGCACTCTGGGATGGCACAGGCCACTCCATGCATGGCACAGGGCACACGGATGGCACAGGGCACAGGGGATGGCACAGGGAACTCCAGGCATGGCTCAGGAAATTCCAGGGATGGCACAGGGTAGTCCAGGAATGGCACAGGGCACAGGGATGGCACAGGCTACTGCAGGGATGGCATAGGGCATTGCGGGATGCACAAAGCACTGGGATGGCACAGGGATGGCACAGGGCACTGCACTGAAGACACTGGGCTCAGGGATGGCACAGGGCACTCCAGAGATGGCACAAGGAAATCCAGGGATGGCACAGGGCACAAGGATGGCACAGGGCACTCCAGAGATGGCACAAGGAATTCCAGGGATGGCACAGGGCACGGGGATGGCACAGGGCACAAGGGATGGCACAGAGCACTCCAGGGATGGCTCAGGGAATTCCAGGGATGGCACATGGCAGTCCACGGATGGCACAGGGCACAGGGATCGCACAGGCTACTGCAGGGATGGCACAGGGCACTCCAGGAATGGCACAAAGTACTGGGATGGCACAGGGTTGGCGCAGGCTACAGCAGAGATGGCACAGGGATTGCACGGGGCACAGGGATGACACAGGGCACTCCAGAGATGGCACAAGGAATTCCAGGGATGGCACAGGGCACAGGCATGGCACAGGGCACTGCAGGGAGGGCACAGGCTACAGCAGGGTTGGCACAAAGCACTGGGATTGTACAGTGGGCTCCAGGGATGGCACAGGGAATTCCAGGGATGGCACAGGACATTATAGGGACGGCACAGCGCACTGCAGGGACGGCACAGGCCATTCCTGGGATGGCAGAGGGCACTCCAGGGAAGGCACAGGGCACTCCGTGGATTGCACAGGGAATTTCAGGGATGGCACAAAGCAATGGGATGGCACAGGGATGGCACAGGGCACAGGGATGGCACAGGGCACTCCAGAGATGGCACAAGAAAATCCAGGGATGGCACAAAGCACAGGGATGGAACAGGTCACTCCAGAGATTGCACAAGGTATTCCAGGGATGGCACAGGGCACAGGGATGACACAGGGCATTCCAGGGATGGCAGAGGGCACTCTGGGATGGCACAGGGCACAGGGACGGCCCAGGGCAGTGCAGGGATGGCAAATGGCACTCCAGCGATGGCACAGGGCACTCTGGGATGGCACAGGCCAATCCAGGGATGGCACAGGGCACAGGGATGGCTCAGAGCACTCCAGGGATGGCTCAGGGATTTCCGGGGATGGCACAGGGCAGTCCACAGATGGCACAGGGCACAGGGATAGCACAGGCTACTGCAGGCATCGCACAGGGCAGTCCAGGAATGGCACAAAGCACTGGGATGGCACAGGGATGGCACAGCCTACAGCAGAGATGGCACAGGGATGCCATGGGGCACAGGGATGGGACAGGGTACTCCAGAGATGGCACAGGCTACAGCACGGATGGCACAAAACATTGGGATTGTACAGTGAGCTCCAGGGATGGCACAGGGAATTATTAGGATGGCACTGGACTATTCAGGGACGGCACAGTGCACTGCAGGGACGGCACAGGGCATTCCAGGGATGGCAGAGGCCACTCTGGGATGGCACAGGGCACATGGGCGGCACAGGCAAGGGCAGGGATGGCACATGGCACTCCAGGGATGGCACAGGACACTTCAGGGACGGCACAGCGCAATGCAGGGATGGCACAGGGCATTCCAGGGATGGCAGAGGGCACTCTGGGTTGGCACAGGGTACAGGGATGGCACAGTGCAATCCAGGGATGGCACAGAGAATTTGAGGGAAGGCACAGGGCACTCCACGGAAGGCACAGGGCACAGGGATGGCAGAGGGCACTCCTGGAATGGTACAAAGCACTGGGATGGCCCAGGGATGTCACAGGCTACAGCAGGGACGGCACATGGCACTCCAGGGATGGCACAGGTCACAGGGATGGCACGGGGCACTCCAGCGATGGCACTGGGAATTCCAGGGATGGCACAGGACACTTCAGGGACGGCGCCGCGCGCTGCAAAGACGGCACAGGGCATTCCAGTGATGGCAGAGGGCACTCTGGGATGGCACAGGGCACAGGGACGGCCCAGGCCAGTGCAGGGATGGCAAATGGCACTCCAGCCATGGCACAGGGCACTCTGGGATGGCACAGGCCAATCCAGGGATGGCACAGGGCACAGGGATGGCTCAGAGCACTCCAGGGATGGCTCAGGGATTTCCGGGGATGGCACAGGGCAGTCCACAGATGGCACAGGGCATAGGGATAGCACAGGCTACTGCAGGCATCGCACAGGGCAGTCCAGGAATGGCACAAAGCACTGGGATGGCACAGGGATGGCACCGCCTACAGCAGAGATGGCACAGGGATGCCATGGGGCACAGGGATGGGACAGGGTACTCCAGAGATGGCACAGGCTACAGCAGGGATGGCACAAAACACTGGGATTGTACAGTGAGCTCCAGGGATGGCACAGGGAATTATTAGGATGGCACAGGACTATTCAGGGACGGCACAGTGCACTGCAGGGACGGCACAGGGCATTCCAGGGATGGCAGAGGGCACTCCAGGGAAGGCACAGGGCACTCCGTGGCTTGCACAGAGAATTCCAGGGATGGCACAAAGCACTGGGATGGCACAGGGATGGCACAGGGCACAGGGATGGCACAGGGCACTCCAGGAATGGCACAAAGAAATCCAGGGATGGCACAGGGCACAGGGATGGCACAGGCTACTGCATGGATCGCACAGGGCAGTCCAGGAATGGCACAAAGCACTGCGATGGCACAGGGATGGCACAGGCTACAGCAGAGATGGCACAGGGATGGTACGGGGCACCGGAATGGAACAGGGCACTCCAGAGATGGCACAAGGAATTCCAGGGATGGCACAGGGCACAGAGATGGCACAGGGCACTCCAGGGATGGTACAGGCTAGAGTAGGTATGGCACAAAGCACTGGGATTGTACAGTGGGCTCCAGGGATAGCACAGGGAATTCCAGGGATGGCACAGGACACTTCAGGGACGGCACAGCGCACTGCAGGGATGGCAAAGGGCAGTCCAGGAATGGCACAGTGCTCTGCAGGGATGGCACAGGGAATTCCATGGATGGCAGAAGGCACTCTGGGATGGCACAGGCCACTCCAGGGATGGCACAGGGTACAGTGATGGCACAGGGCACAAGGGATGGCACAGGGCACTCCAGGGTTGGCTCATGGAATTTCAGGGATGGCACTGGGCAGTCCACAAATGGCACAGGGCACAGAGATGGCACAGGCTACTGCAGGGATGGCATAGGGTATTCCGGGATGGCACAGGGCACTCCAGGAATGACACAAAGCACTGGGTTGGCACAGGGATTGCACAGGCTATAGCAGAGATGGCACAGGGATGGCACGGGGCACAGGGATGGCACATGGCACTCCAGAGATGGCACAAGGAATTCCAGGGATGGCAGAGGGCACAGGGATGGCACAGGGCAGTCCAGGAATGGCACAAAGCACTGGGATGGCAGAGGGATGGCACAGGGCACAGGGATGGCACAGGGCACTTCAGGGATGACACAAGGAATTCCAGGGATGGCACATGGCACAGGGATATAAAACTGCACTCTAAGTATGGCACATGGCACTCCAGGAATGGCACAGTGCTCAGAAGGGATGGCACAGGGTATTCCATGGATGACAGAGGGAACTGTGGGATGGCACAGGCCACTCCATGGATGGCGCAGGGCACAGGGATGGCACAGGGCAAAAGGGATGGCACAAGGCACTCCAGGGATGGCAGAGGGTACTCTGCGATGGCACAGGGCACTCCAGGGATGGCACAGGGCACAGGGATGGCACAGGCTACTGCAGGGATGGCATAGGGCATTCTGGGATGGCACAGGGCACTCCAGGAATGGCACAAAGCACTGGGATGTCACAGTGATGGCACAGGCTACAGCAGAGAGGGCACAGGGATGGTACGGGTCACAGGGATGGCACAGGGCACTCCAGAGATGGCACAAGGAATTTCAGGGATGGCACAGGGCACAGGGATGGCACAGGGCACTCCAGGGATGGCACAGGCTACAGCAGGGATGGCACAAAGCACTGGGATTGTACTTTGGGCTCCAGGGACGGCACAGGGAATTCCAGGGATGGCACAGGACACTTCAGGGACAACACAGCGCACTGCAGGGACGGCACAGGGCATTCCAGCGATAGCACAGGGCACTCTGGGATGGCACAGGCTACCTCAGGGATGTGCCAGGGCATTCCGGGATGGCACAAAGCACTGGGATGGCACAGGGATGGCACAGGCTACAGCAGGGATGGTACATGGCACTCCAGGGATAGCACAGGGCACAGGGATGGCACAGTGCACTGCAGGGACGGCACAGGGCATTTGAGGGATGGCACAGGGCACAGGAATGGGACAGGGCACAGGGATGGCACAGGGCACTCCTTGGATAGCATAGGGCACTCCAGGGAAGGCACAGGGGACTCCAGGACAGGCACAGGGCACAAAGGACGGCACAGGGCACTCCTGAAATGGCA
Source organism: Sylvia atricapilla (assembly GCF_009819655.1). Classification (NCBI taxonomy): domain Eukaryota; kingdom Metazoa; phylum Chordata; class Aves; order Passeriformes; family Sylviidae; genus Sylvia; species Sylvia atricapilla. Next base: position 252,760 of record NW_027077152.1, on the reverse strand, counting down.
CAAAGCACTGGGATGGCACAGGGATGGCACAGGCTACAGCAGGGATGGGACATGGCACTCCAGGGATGGCAGAGGTCACAGGGATGGCACAGGGCACTCCAAGGAATGCACAGGGAATTCCAGGGATGGCAAAGGACACTTCAGGGACGGCACAGCACACTTCAGGGATGCCACAGGGCATTCCAGGGATGGCAGAGGGCACTCTGGGATGGCACAGGCTACTGCAGGGATGGCCCAGGGCATTCCGGGATGGCACAAAGCACTAGGATGGAACAGGGATGGCACAGGCTACAGCAGGGATGGAACATGGCACTCCAGGGATAGCACAGATCACAGGGATGGCACGGGGCACTCTAAGGATGGCACATGGCACTCGAGGAATGGCACAGTGCTCTGCAGGGATGGCACAGGGAATTCCATGGATGGCAGAGGGAACTGTGGGATGGCACAGGCCACTCCATGGATGGCACACGGCACAGGGATGGCACAGGGCAAAAGGGATGGCACAGGCAATGCAGGGATGGCAGAGGGCACTCTGGGATGGCACAGGCCACTCCAGGGATGGCACAGGGCACAGGGATGGCACAGGCTACTGCAGGGATGGCATAAGGCATTCTGGGATGGCACAGGGCACTCCAGGAATGGCACAAAGTACTGGGATGGCACAGTGATGGCACAGGCTACAGCAGAGAAGCCACAGGGATGGCACGGGGCACAGGGATGGCACAGGGCACTAAAGGGATGGCACAGGATACATCAGGGATGGCACAAAGCACTGGGATTGTACTGTGGGCTCCAGGGATGGCACAGGGAATTTCAGGGATGGCACAGGACAGTTCAAGGACAGCACAGCGCACTGCAGAGATGGCACAGGGTATTCCAGCGATGGCTGAGGGCACTCTAGGATGGCACAGGGCACATGGACGGCACAGCACACTTCAGGGATGGCACAGGTCACTCCAGGGATGGCAGAGGGCACTCTGGGATGGCACAGGCTACTCCAGGGATGGCAGAGGTCACAGGGATAACACAGGATACAAAGGATGGCACAGGGCACTCCAGGAATGGCTCAGGGAATTCAGGGGATGGCACAGGGCAGTCCACGGATGGCACAGGGCACAGGGATGGCACAGGCTACTGCAGGGATGGCATAGGGCATTCCGAGATGGCACAGGGCACTCCAGGAATGGCACAAAACACATGGATGGAACAGGGATGGCACAGGCTACAGCAGAGATGGCACAGGGATGGCACAGGGCACATGGACGGCACAGGGCACTAAAGGGATGGCACAGGCTACAGCAGGGATGGCACAAAGCACTGGGATTGTACTGTGGGCTCCAGGGATGGCACAGGGAATTCCAGGGATGGCACAGGACACTTCAGGGACGGCACAGCCCACTGCAGAGACGGCACAGGGTATTCCAGCGATGGCAGAGGGCACTCTGGGATGGCACAGGGCACATGGACGGCACAGGCAAGTGCAGGGATGGCACATGGCACTCCAGGGATGGCACAGGGCACTTCAGGGACGGCACAGCGCAATGCAGGGGTTTCACAGGGCATTCCAGGGATGGCAGAGGGCACTCTGGGATGGCACAGGCCACTCCAGGGATGTCACAGGGCGCAGCGATGGCACAGGGCACAGGGATGGCACAGGACACACCAGGGACGGCTCAGAGAATTCCAGGGATGGCACAGGGCAGTCCGCGGATGGCACAGGGCACAGGGATGGCACAGGCTACTGCAGGGATGGCATAGGGTATTCCGGGATGGCACAGGGAACTCCAGGAACGGCACAAAGCACTGGGATTGCACAGGGATGGCACAGGCTACAGCAGAGATGGCACAGGGATGGCACGGGGCACAGGGACGGCACAGGGCACTCCAGAGATGGCACAAGGAATTCCAGGGATGGCACAGGGCGCAGGGATGGCACAGGGCACTAAAGGGATGGCACAGTCTACAGCAGGGATGGCACAAAGCACTGGGATTGTACTGTGGGCTCCAGGGATGGCACAGGGAATTCCAGGGATGGCACAGGACACTTCAGGGACGGCACAGGACACTTCAGGGACGGCACAGCGCAATGCAGGGATGGCACAGGGCATTCCAGGGATGGCAGAGGGAACTCTGGGATGGCACAGGGCTCAGGGATGGCACAGTGCACTCCAGGGATGGCACAGAGAATTTGAGGGATGGCGCAGGGAACAGGGATGGGACAGGGCACAGGGATGGCACAGGGCACTCCTTGGATGGCATAGGGCACTCCAGGGAAGGCACAGTGCACTCCAGGGCAGGCACAGGGCAGAAGGATGGCACGGGGCACTGCAGGGAATGCTGAGGGAATTCCAGGGATGGGAAATGACACTTCAGGGATGCCACAGGGCATTCCAGGGATGGCAGATGGCACTCTGGGATGGCACAGGCTACTGCAGGGATGGCCCAGGGCAGACCAGGAATTGCACAAAGCACTGGGATGGCCCAGGGATGGCACAGGCTACAGCAGGGATGGTACATGGCACTCCAGGGATAGCAGAGATCACAGGGATGGCACGGGGCACTCCAGGGATGGCACAGGGAATTCCAGGGATGGCACAGTGGACTTCAGGGACGGCACAGCACACTGCAGGGATGGCACAGGTCATTCCAGGGATGGCAGAGGGCAATCTGGGATGGCACAGGCTACTCCAGGGATGGCATAGGGCACAGGGATGACACAGGGCACAAGGGATGGCACAGGGCACTCCAGGGACGGCTCAGGGAATTCCGTAGATGGCACAGGGCAGTCCACGGATGGCACAGGGCACTGGGATGGCACAGGCTACTGCAGGGATGGCATAGGGCATTCCGAGATGGCACAGGGCACTCCAGGAAGGACACAAAGCACTGGGATGGCACAGGGATGGCACAGGCTACAGCAGAGATGGCACAGGGATGGCACGGGGCACAGGGACAGCACAGGGCACTCCAGAGATGGCACAGGCTACAGCAGGGATGGCAAAAAGCATTGGGATGGTACTGTGGGCTCCACGGATGCCACAGTGCAGTCCAGGGATGGCACAGAGAATTTGAGAGACGGCGCAGGGCACAGGGATGAGACATGGCACAGGGATGGCACAGGGCACTCCTTGGATGGCATAGGGCAATCCAGGGAAGGCACAGGGCAGTCCACGGATGGCACCGGGCACAGGATTGGCACAGGCTACTTCTGGAATGGCAGAGGGCAGTCCAGGAATGGCACAAAGGAATGGGATGACACAGGGATGGCACAGGCTACAGCAGGGATGGCACAGGGCATTCCAGGGAAGGCACAGGGCACAGGGATGGCACAGGGTACTGCCGGGATGGCACATGGCACTCCAGGGATGGCACAGGGTACGTCAGGGATGGCACAAAGCACTGGGATGGCACAGGGCACTCCAGGGATGGCACAAGGGATTCCAGGGATGGCACATGGCACAGGGATATAAAACTGCACTCTAAGGATGGCACATGGCACTCCAGGAATGGCACAGTGCTCTGCAGAAATGGCACAGGGAATTCCATGGATGGCAGAGGGAACTGTGGGATGGCACAGGCCACTCCAGGGATGGCACAGGGCACAGGGATGGCACAGGCTACTGCAGGGATGGCATAGAGCATTCTTGGATGGCACAGGGCACTCCAGGAACAGCACAAAGCACTGGGATGGCACAGGGATGGCACAGGCTACAGCAGAGATGGCACAGGGATGGCACAGGGCACAGGGATGGCACAGGGAACTAAAGGGATGGCACAGGCTACAGCAGAGATGGCACAAAGCACTGGGATTGTACTGTGGGCACCAGGGATGCCACAGGGAGTTCCAGGGATGGCACAGGACATTTCAGGGACGGCAAAGCGCACTGCAGGGACAGCACAGGGCATTCCAGGGATGGCAGAGGGCACTCTGGGATGGCACAAGGCACATGGACGGCACAGGCAAGTGCAGGGATGCCACATGGCACTCCAGGGATGCCACAGGACATTTCAGGGACGGCACAGCGCAATGCAGGGATGGCACAGGGCATTCCAGGGATGGCAGAGGGCACTCCAGAGATGGCACAGGAATTTGAGGGATGGCGCAGGGCACAGGGATGACACAGGGCACAGAGATGGCACAGGGCACTCCAGGGATGGCACAGGTCACAGGGATGGAACGGGGCACTCCTGGGATGGCACAGGGAATTCCAGGGATGTCAAATGACACTTCAGGGACGGCAGGGCACACTTCAGGGATGGCACAGGGCACTCCAGGGATGGCAGAGGGCACTCTGGGATGGCACAAGCCACTCCCGGGATGGCACAGGTCACAGGGATAGCACAGGGCACAAAGGATGGCACAGGGCACTCCAGGGATGGCTCAGGGAATTCCGGGGATGGCACACGGCAGTCCACGGATGGCACATGGCACAGGGATGGCACAGGCTACTGCAGGGATGGCATACGGCATTCCGGGATCTCACAAAGCACTGGGATGGCAAAGGAATGCACAGGGCTCTGCAGGGAAGACACTGGGCACAGGGATGGCACAGGGCACTCCAGAGATGGCACAAGGAAATCCAGGGATAGCACACGGCACAGGAATGGCACAGGGCACAAGGGATGGCACAGGGCACCCAGGGATGGCAGAGGGCACTCTGGGAAGGCACAGGCCACTCCAGGGATGGCACAGGGAATTCCGGGGATGGCACAGGGCAGTCCACGGATGGCACAGGGCACAGGGATAAAAAACTGCACTCTAAGGATGGCACATAGCACTCCAAGAATTTCACAGTGCTCTGCAGGGATGGCACAGGGAATTCCATGGATGGCACACGGAACTGTGGGATGGCACAGGCCACTCCAGGGATGGCACAGGGCACAGGGATGGCACAGGGCAAAAGGGATGGCACAAGGCACTCAAGGGATGTCAGAGAGCATTCTGAGATGGCACAGGCCACTCCAGGGATGGCACAGGGCACAGGGATGGCACAGGGCACAAGGGATGGCACAGGGCACTCCAGGGATTGCTCAGGGAATTCCGGGGATGGCACAGGGCAGTCCACGGATGGCACAGGGCACTGGGATGGCACAGGCTACTGCAGGGATGGCATAGGGCATTTCGAGATGGCACAGGGCACTCCAGGAATGGCACAAAGCACTGGGATGGCACAGTGATGGCACAGGCTACAGCAGAGATGGCACAGGGTGGCACGGGGCACAGGGATGGCACAGGGCACTCCAGAGATGGCACAAGGTGTTCCAGGGAAGGCACAGGGCACAGTGATGGCACAGGCTACTGCAGGGATGGCACATGGCACTCCAGGAATGGCACAGGGTACTTCAGGGATGGCACAAAGCACTGGGATGGCACAGGGCACTCCAGGGATGACACAAGGAATTCCAGGGATGGCACATGGCAAAATGATATAAAACTGCACTCTAAGGATGGCACATGGCACTCCAGGAATGGCACAGTGCTCTGCAGGGATGGCACAGGGAATTCCATGGATGGCAGAGGGCACTCTGGGATGGCACAGGGCACAGGGATGGCACAGTGCACTCCACGGTAGGCACAGAGAATTTCAGGGCTGGCGCATGGCACAGGGATGAGACAGGGCACAGGGATGGCACAGGGCACACCTTGGAGGGCATAGGGCACTCTGGGATGGCACAGGGCACAGGGATGGCACAGTGCACTGCAGTGACGGCACAGGGCATTCCAGGGATGGCGCAGGGAACAGGGATGGGATAGGGCACAGGGATGGCACAGGGCACTCCTTGGATGGCATAGGGCACTCCAGGGAAGGCACAAAGTACTCCAGGGCAGGCACAGGGCACAGGGATATAAAACTGCACTCTAAGGATGGCACATGGCACTCCAGGAATGGCACAGTGCTCTGCAGGGATGGCACAGGGAATTCCATGGATGGCAGAGGGCACTCTGGGATGGCACAGGGCACAGGGATGGCACAGTGCACTCCACGGTAGGCACAGAGAATTTCAGGGCTGGCGCATGGCACAGGGATGAGACAGGGCACAGGGATGGCACAGGGCACACCTTGGAGGGCATAGGGCACTCCAGGGAAGGCACAGGGCACAGGGATGGCACAGGGCACTCCTGGAATGGCACAGGGCAGTCCACGGATGGCACAGGGCTCAGGGATGGCACAGGCTACTTCAGGGATGGCATAGGGCATTCCGGGATGGCACAAAGCACTGGGATGGCACAGGGATGGCACAGGGCACTGCAGGGAAGACACTGGGCACAGGGATGGCACAGGGCACTCCAGAGATGGCACAGGGTACTGCAGGGATGGCAGAGGGAACTCCAGAGACTGCACAAGGAATTCCAGGGATGGCACAGGGCACAGGGATGGCACAGGGCACTAAAGTGATGGCACAGGTTGCAGCAGGGATGGCACAAAGAACTGGGATTCTACAGTGAGCTCCAGGAATGGCACAGGGAATTCCAGGGATGGCACAGGACACTTCAGGGACGGCACAGCGCACTGCAGGGACGGCACAGGGAATTCCATGGATGGCAGAGGGCACTCTGGGATGGCACAGGGCACAGGGATTGCACAGTGCACTCCACGGTAGGCACAGAGAATTTCAGGGCTGGCGCAGGGCACAGGGATGAGACAGGGCACAGGGATGGCACAGGGCACTCCTTGGAGGGCATAGGGCACTCCAGGGAAGGCACAGGGCACAGGGATGGCGCAGGGCACTCCTGGAATGGCACAAAGCAGTGGGATGGCCCAGGGATGCCACAGGCTACAGCAGGGATGGCACATGGAACTCCAGGGATGGCACAGGGCAGTCCAGTAATGGCACAAAGCACTGGGATGGCACAGGGTTGGCTCAGGCTACAGCAGGGATGGCACATGGCGCTCCAGGGATGGCACAGGGCACAGGGATGGCAAAGGGTACTGCAGGGATGGCACATGGCACTCCAGGGATGGCACAGGGTAGTTCAGGGATGGCACAAAGCACTGGGATGGCACAGGGCACTCCAGGTATGGCACAAGGAATTCCAGGGATGGCACATGGCACAGGGATATAAAACTGCACTCTAAGCATGTCACATGACACTCCAGGAATGGCACAGTGCTCTGCAGGGATGGCACAGGGAATTCCATGGATGGCAGAGGGCACCCTGGGATGGCACAGGCCACTCCAGAAATGGCACAGGGCACAGGGATGGCACAGGGCACAAGGGATGGCACAGGGCACTCCAGGGATGGCAGAGGGCACTCTGGGGTGGCACAGGCCACTCCAGGGATGGCACAGGGCACAGGGATGGCACAGGGCAGAAGTGATGGCACAGGGCACTCGAGGGATGCCTCATGGAATTCCGGGGATGGCACAGGGCAGTCCACGGACAGCACAGGTCACAGGGATGGCACAGGCTACTGCAGGGATGGCATAGGGCATTCCGGGATGGCACAGGGCACTCCAGGAATGGCACAAAGCACTGGGATGGCACAGGGATGGCACAGGGCACTCCAGAGATGGCACAAGGAATTCCATGGATGGCACAGGGCACAGGGATGGCACAGGGCACTCCAGAGATGGCACAAGGAATTCCAGGGATGGCACAGGGCACAGGGATGGCACAGGGCACTCCAGGGATGGCACAGGCTACAGTAGGGATGGCACAAAGCACTGGGATTGTACAGTGGGCTCCAGGGATGGCACAGGGAATTCCAGAGATGGCACAGGACACTTCAGGGACGGCCCAGCGCACTGCAGGGACGGCACAGGGCATTCCTGGGATGGCAGAGGGCACTCTGGGATGGCAAAGGGCACATGGACTGCACAGGCAAGTGCAGGGATGGCACATGGCACTCCAGGGATGGCACAGGACACTTCAGGGACAGCACAGCGCAATGCAGGGATGGCACAGGTCATTCCAAGGATGGCATAGGGCACTCTGGGATGGCACAGGGCACAGGGATGGCACAGTGCACTCCAGGGATGGCACAGAAATTTTGAGGGATGGCGCAGGGCACAGGGATGGGACAGGGCGCAGGGATGGCACAGTTCACTCCTTGGATGGCATAGGGCAGTCAAGGGAAGGCACAGGGCACTCCAGGGAAGGCACAGTGCACAGTGATGGCACAGGCTACTGCATGGATGGCACATGGCACTCCAGGAATGGCACAGGGTACTTCAGGGATGGCACAAAGCACTGGGATGGCACAGGGCACTCCAGGGATGACACAAGGAATTCCAGGGATGGCACATGGCAAAATGATATAAAACTGCACTCTAAGGATGGCACATGGCACTCCAGGAATGGCACAGTGCTCTGCAGGGATGGCACAGGGAATTCCATGGATGGCAGAGGGCACTCTGGGATGGCACAGGGCACAGGGATGGCACAGTGCACTCCACGGTAGGCACAGAGAATTTCAGGGCTGGCGCATGGCACAGGGATGAGACAGGGCACAGTGATGGCACAGGGCACTCCTTGGAGGGCATAGGGCACTCCAGGGAAGGCACAGGGCACAGGGATGGCACAGGGCACTCCTGGAATGGCACAGGGCAGTCCACGGATGGCACAGGGCTCAGGGATGGCACAGGCTACTGCAGGGATGGCATAGGGCATTCCGTGATGGCACAAAGCACTGGGATGGCACAGGGATGGCACAGGGCACTGCAGGGAAGACACTGGGCACAGGGATGGCACAGGGCACTCCAGAGATGGCATAGGGTACTGCAGGGATGGCAGAGGGAACTCCAGAGACTGCACAAGGAATTCCAGGGATGGCACAGGGCACAGGGATGGCACAGGGCACTAAACTGATGGCACAGGTTACAGCAGGGATGGCACAAAGCACTGTGATTGTACAGTGGGCTCCAGGGATGGCACAGGGAATTCCAGGGATGGCACAGGACACTTCAGGGACGGCACAGCGCACTGCAGGGACGGCACAGGGCATTCCAGGTATGGCAGAGGGCACTCTGGGATGGCGCAGGTTACAGGGTTGGCACAGTGCAGTCCAGGGATGGCACAGAGAATTTCAGGGCTGGCGCAGGGCACAGGGTTGAGACAGGGCACAGGGATGGCACAGGGCAATCCTTGGAGGGCATAGGGCACTCCAGGGAAAACACAGGGCACAGGGATGGCACAGAGCACTCCAGGGATGGCACAGAAAATTTTAGGGATGTCGCAGGGCTCCGGGAAGGGACAGCGCGCAGGGATGGCACAGTTCACTATTTGGATGGCATAGGGCATATCAGGAAAGGCACATGGCACTCCAGGGATGGCACAGGGTACTTCAGGGATGGCACAAAGCACTGGGATGGAACAGGGTACTCCAGGGATGACACAAGGAATTCCAGGGATGGCACATAGCAAAATGATATAAAACTGCACTCTAAGGATGGCACATGGCACTCCAGGAATGGCAGAGGGCACAGGGATGGCACAGGTCAAAAGGGATGGCACAGTTCAATCATTGGATGGCATAGGGCACTCCAGGGAAGGCACAGGGCCCATTGATGGCAGAGGCTACTGCAGGGATGGCACAGGGCACTCCAGGGATGGCACAGGGTACTTCAGGGATGGCACAATGCACTGGGATGGCACAGGGCACTCCAGGGATGGCACAAGGAATTCCAGGGATGGCACATGGCACAGGGACGACACAGAGCACTCCAGGGATGGCACAGGCTACAGCAGGGATGGCACAAAGCACTGGGATTGTACAGTGGGCTCCAGGGATGGCACAGGGAATTCCAGGGATGGCACAGGACACTTCAGGGACGGCACAGCGCACTGCAGGGACGGCACAGGGCATTCCAGGGATGGCAGGGGGCACTCTGGGATGGCGCAGGGCACAGGGATGAGACAGGGCACAGGGGTGGCACAGGGCACTCCTGGAATGGCACAAAGCACTGGGACGGCCCAGGGATGCCACAGGCTACAGCAGGGATGGCACAGGGCGCAGGGATGGCACAGGGCACAAGGGATGGCAGAGGGCAACCTAGGCATGGCTCAGGGAATTCCAGGGATGGCACAGGGTAGTCCACGGATGGCACAGGGCACAGGGATGGCACAGGCTACTGAAGGGATGGCATAGGGCATTCCAGGATGGCACAAAGCAGTGGGATGGAGCAGGGATGGCACAAGGTATTCCAGGGATGGCCCAGGGCACAGGGATGGCACAGGCTACAGCAGGGATGGCACAAAGCATTTTGATGGATAAAGTGGGCTCCAGGGATGGCACAGGGAATTCAAGGGATGGCACAGGGCACTTCAGGGAAGGCACAGCGCACTCCGTGGATGGCACAGGGAATTCCAGGGATGGCACAAAGCACTGGGATTGCACAGGGTTGGCACAGGGCACTGCAGGGAAGACACTGGGCACAGGGATGGCACAGGGCACTCCAGAGATGGCACAAAGAAATCCAGGGATGGCACAGGGCACAGGGATGGCACAGGGCACTCCAGGGATGGCATAGGGAATTCCAGGGATGGCACAGGACACGTCAGGGACGGCACAGCGCACTGCAGGGAGCGGCACAGGGCATTCCAGGGATGGCAGAGGGCACTCTGGGATGGCACAGGGCACATGGACGGCACAGGCAAGGGCAGGGATGGCACATGGCGCTCCAGGGATGGCACAGGACACTTCAGGAATGGCACAGCGCAATGCAGGGATGGCACAGGGCATTCCAGGGATGGCAGAGGGCACTCTGGGATGGCACATGGCACAGGGATGGCACAGTGCACTCCAGGGATGGCACAGAGAATTTGAGGGATGGTGCAGGGCACATGGATGGCACAGGGCACTCCTTGGATGGCATAGGGCACTCCAGGGAAGGCACAGGGCACTCCGTGGATTGCACAGGGAATTCCAGTGATGGCACAAAGCACTTGGATGGCACAAGGATGGCACAGGGCACTTCAGGGATGGCACAGGGCACTCCAGAGATGGCACGAGGAAATCCAGGGATGGCACAGGGCACAGGGATGGCACAGGGCACTCCAGAGATTGCACAAGGAATTCCAGGGATGGCACAGGGCACAGGGATGGCACAGGGCACTCCAGGGATGGCTCATGCTACAGCAGGGATGGCACAAAGCACTGGGATTGTACTGTGGGCTCCAGGGATGGCACAGGGAATTCCAGGGATGGCACAGGACACTTCAGGGACGGCACAGCGTGCTGCAAAAACGGCACAGGGCATTCCAGGGATGGCACAGGGAACTCTGGGATGGCACAGGCCACTCCAGGGATTCCACAGGGCACAGGGATGGCACAGAGCACTCCAGGGATGGCTCAGGGAATTCCAGGGATGGCATAGGGCATTCCATGGATGGTACAGGGCTCAGGGATGGCACAGGGCACTCCAGAGATGGCACAAGGAATTCCAGGGATGGCACAGGGCACAGGGATGGCACAGGGCACTCCAGGGATGGCACAGGCTACAGCAGGGATGGCACAAAGCACTGGGATTGTACAGTGGGCTCCAGGGATGGCACAGGGAATTCCAGGGATGGCACAGCGCACTGCAGGGACAGCACAGGCCATTCCTGGGATGGCAGAGGGTACTCCAGGGAAGGCACAGTGCACTCCGTGGATTGCACAGGGAATTCCAGGGATGGCACAAAGCACTGGGATGGCACAGGGATGGCACAGGGCACAGGGATGGCACAGGGTACTTCAGGGATGGCACAAGGAATTCCAGCGATGGCACAGTGCACAGGGATATAAAACTGCACTCTAAGGATGGCACATGGCACTCCAGGAATGGTACAGTGCTCGGCAGGTGTGGCACAGGGAATTCCATGGATGACAGAGAGCACTCTGGGATGGCACAAGCCACTCCAGGGATGGCAAGGGGCACAGGGATGGCACAGGGCACTCCAGAGATGGCACAAGGAATTCCAGGGATGGCACAGGGCATTCCACGGATGGCACAGGGCACATGGGATGGCACAGGACACTTCAGGGATGGCGCCGCGTGCTGCAAAGAGGGCACAGGGCATTCCAGGGATGGCAGAGGGTACTCTAGGATGTCACAGAGCACAGGGACGGCCCAGGCCAGTGCAGGGATTGCACATGGCACTCCAGGAATGGCACAGGGCACTCTGGGATGGCACAGGCCACTCCAGGAATGGCATAGGGCACAGGGATGGCACAGAGCACTCCAGGGATGGCTCAGGGAATTCCGGGGATGGCACAGGGCAGTCCACAGATGGCACAGGGCACAGGGATGGCACAGGCTACTGCAGGGATGGCACAGGGCAGTCCAGGAATGGCACAAAGCACTGGGATGGCACAGGGATGGCACAGGCTACAGCAGAGATGGCACAGGGATGGCACAAGGCACAGGGATGGCACAGGGCACTCCAGAGATGGCACAAGGAATTCCAGGGATGGCACAGGGTACAGGGATGGCACAGGGTACTCCAGGGATGGCACAGGATACAGCAGGGATGGCACAAAGAACTAGGATTGTACATTGGGCTCCAGGGATGGAACAGGGAATTCCAGGAATGGCACAGGACACTTCAGGGACGGCACAGCGCACTGCAGGGACGGCACAGGGCATTCCATGGATGGCTCAGGGAATTCCGGAGATGGCACAGGGCAGTCCACGGATGGCACGGGGCACAGGGATATCACAGGGCACTCCAGAGATGGCACAAGGAATTCCAGGGATGGCACAGGGCACAGGGATGGCACAGGGCAGTCCAGGGATGGCACAAGGAATTCCAGCGATGGCACAGTGCACAGGGATATAAAACTGCACTCTATGGATGGCACATGGCACTCCAGGAATGGTACAGTGCTCGGCAGGTGTGGCACAGGGAATTCCATGGATGACAGAGGGCACTCTGGGATGGCACAAGCCACTCCAGGAATGGCACAGGGCACAGGGATGGCACAGGGCACAAGGGATGGCACAGGGCACTCCAGGGATGGCTCAGGGAATTCCAGGGATGGCACAGGGCAGTCCACGGATGGCACAGGACACAAGGGATGGCAAAGGTCACTCCAGGGATGGCTCAGGGAATTCCGGGGATGGCACAGGGCAGTCCACGGATGGCACAGGGCACAGGGATGGCACAGGCTACTGCAGGGATGGCATAGGGCATTCCGGGATGGCACAGGGCACTCTAGGAATGGCACAAAGTACTGGGATGGCACAGGGTTGGCACAGGCTACAGCAGAGATGGCACAGGGATGGCACAAGGCACAGTGATGGCACAGGGCACTCCAGAGAAGGCACAAGGTATTCCAGGGATGGCACAGGGCGCAGGGATGGCACAGGGCACTCCAGAGATGGCACAGGCTACAGCAGGGATGGCACAAAGCACTGGGATGATACAGTGGGCTCCAGGGATGGCACAGGGAATTCCAGGGATGGCACAGGGCACTCCAGGGACGGCGCCGCGCGCTGCAAAGACAACACAGGGCATTCCAGGGATGGCAGAGGGCACTCTGGGATGGCACAGGGCACAGGGACGGCCTAGGCTACTGCAGGGATGGCACATGGCACTCCAGGGATGGCACATTGAATTCCAGGGATGGCACAGGGCACAGGGATGGCACAGGGCACTCCAGGGATGGCACAGGCTACAGCAGGGATGGCAGAAAGCACTGGGATTGTACAGTGGGCTCCAGGGATGGCACAGGGAATTCCAGGGATGGCACAGGACATTTCAGGGACGGCAGAGCGCATTGCAGGGACGGCACAGGCCATTCCTGGGATGGCAGAGGGCACTCCAGGGAAAGCACAGGGCACTCCGTGGATTGCACAGGGCATTCCAGGGATGGCAGATGGCACTCTGGGATGGTACAGGGCACATGGACAACAGAGGCAAGTGCAGGAATGGCACAGGGCACTCCAGGGATGGCACAGGGTACTTCAGGGATGGCACAAAGCTGTGGGATGGCACAGGGCACTCCAGGGATGTCACAAGAAATTCCAGGGATGGCACATGGCACAGGGATATAAAACTGCACTCTAAGGATGGCACATGGCACTCCAGGAATGGCACAGTGCTTGGCAGGTGTGGCACAGGGAATTCCATGGATGGCAGAGGGCACTCTGGGATGGCACAAGCCACTCCAGGGATGGCACAGGGCACAAGGGATGGCACAGGGCACTCCAGGGATGGCTCAGGGAATTCCAGGGATGGCACATGGCAGTCCACGGATGGCACAGGGCACAGGGATGGCACAGGCTACTGCAGGGATGGCATAGGGCATTCCGGGATGGCACAGGGCACTCTAGGAATGGCACAAAGTACTGGGATGGCACAGGGTTGGCACAGGCTACAGCAGGGATGGCACAGGGATGACACGGGGCACAGGGATGGCACAGGGCACTCCAGAGATGGCACAAGGTATTCCAGGGATGGCACAGGGCGCAGGGATGGCACAGGGCACTCCAGAGAGGGCACAGGCTACAGCAGGGATGGCACAAAGCACTGGGATGATACAGTGGGCTCCAGGGATGGCACAGGGAATTCCATGGATGGCACAGGCCACTCCAGGGATGGCACAGGGCACAGGGATGGCAAAGGGCACAAGGGATGGCACAGGGCACTCCAGGCATGGCTCAGGAAATTCAAGGGATGGAACAGGGTAGTCCACGGATGGCACAGGGCACAGGCATGGCACAGGCTACTGCAGGGATGGCATAGGGCATTCCGGGATGGCACAGGGCACAGGGATGGCACAGGGATGACACAGGGCACTGCAGGGAAGACACTGGGCTCAGGGATGGCACAGGGCACTCCAGAGATGGCACAAGGAAATCCAGGGATGGCACAGGGCACAGGGATGGCACAGGGAAGTAAAGGGATGGCACAGGCTACAGCAGGGATGGCATAGGGCTTTCCGGGATGGCACAGGGCACTCTAGGAATGGCACAAAGTATTGGGATGGCACAGGGATGGTACAGGCTACAGCAGAGATGGCACAGGGATGGCACCGGGCACAGGGATGGCACAGGGCACTCCAGAGAAGGCACAAGGTATTCCAGGGATGGCACAGGGCGCAGGGATGGCACAGGGCACTCCAGAGATGGCACAGGCTACAGCAGGGATGGCACAAAGCACTGGGATGATACAGTGGGCTCCAGGGATGGCACAGGGAATTCCAGGGATGGCACAGGGCACTCCAGGGACGGCGCCGCGCGCTGCAAAGACAACACAGGGCATTCCAGGGATGGCAGAGGTCACTCTGGGATGGCACAGAGCACAGCGACGGCCCAGGCTACTGCAGTGATGGCACATGGCACTCCAGGGATGGCACAGGGCACTCTGGGATGGCACAGGCCACTCCAGGGATGGCACAAGGCACAGGGATGGCACAGAGCACTCCAGGGATGGCTCAGGGAATTCCGTGGATGGCACAGGGCAGTCAACGGATGGCACAGGGCACAGGGATGGCAGAGGCTACTGCAGGGATGGCACAGGGCACTCCTGGAATGGCACAAAGCACTGGGATGGCACAGTGATGGCTTAGGCTACAGCAGGGATGGCACATGGCACTCCAGGGATGGCACAGGTCACAGGGATTGGACGGGGCACTCCAGCGATATTACAGGGAATTCCAGGGATGGCTAAGGACACTTCAGGGACCGCACAGCACACTGCGGGGATGGCACAGGGCATTCTAGGGATGGCAGAGGGCACTCTTGGATGGCACAGGCCACTCCAGGGATGGCACAGGGCACAGGGATGGCACAGGCTACTGCAGGGATGGCACATGGCACTCCAGGGATTGCACAGGGTACTTCAAGGATGGCACAAAGCACTGGGATGGCACAGGGCACTTCAGGGATGACACAAGGAATTCCAGGGATGGCACATGGCACAGGGATATAAAACTGCACTCTAAGGATGGTACATGGCACTCCAAGAATGGCACAGTGCTCTGCAGGGATGGCACAGGGAATTCCATGGATGGCAGAGGGCACTCTGGGATGCCACAGGCCACTCCAGGGATGGCACAGGGCACAGGGATGGCAAAGGGCACAAGGGATGGCACAGGGCTCTCCAGGCATGGCTCAGGAAATTCCAGGGATGGAACAGGGTAGTCCACGGATGGCACAGGGCACAGGCATGGCAAAGGCTACTGCAGGGATGGCATAGGGCATTCCGGGATGGCACAGGGCACAGGGATGGCACAGGGATGACACAGGGCACTGCAGGGAAGACACTGGGCTCAGGGATGGCACAGGGCACTCCAGAGATGGCACAAGGAAATCCAGGGATGCCACAGGGCACGGGGATGGCACAGGGCACAAGGGATGGCACAGAGCACTCCAGGGATGGCTCAGGGAATTCCGGGGATGGCACAGGGCAGTCCAGGGATGGAACAGGGCACAGGGATGGCACAGGCTACTGCAGGGATGGCATAGGGCATTCCGGGATGGCACAGGGCCCTCTAGGAAAGGCACAAAGTACTGGGATGGCACAGAGTTGGCACAGGCTACAGCAGAGATGGCACAGGGATGGCACGGGGCACAGGGATGGAATGGGGCACTCCAGAGATGGCACAAGGAATTCCAGGGATGGCACAGGGCACTGCAGGGAAGACACTGGGCTCAGGGATGGCACAGGGCACCCCAGAGATGGCACAAAGAATTCCAGGGATGGCACAGGGCACAGGGATGGCACAGGGCACTCCAGAGATGGCACAAGGAATTCCAGGAATGGCACAGGGCACTGCAGGGAAGACACTGGACTCAGGGATGGCACAGGGCACTCCAGAGATGGCACAAGGAAATCCAGGGATGGCACAGGGCTCAAGGATGGCACAGGGCACTCCAGAGATGGCACAAGGAAATCCAGGGATGGCACAGGGCACAATTGATGGCACAGAGCACTCCAGGGATGGCTCAGGGAATTCCGGGGATGGCACAGGGCAGTCCACGGATGGGACAGGGCACAGGGATGGCACAGGCTACTGCAGGGATTGCATAGGGCATTCCGGGATGGCACAGGGCACTCTAGGAATGGCACAAAGTACTGGGATGGCACAGGGTTGGCACAGGCTACAGCAGAGATGGCACAGAGATGGCACGGGGCACAGGGATGGCACAGGGCACTCCAGAGAAGGCACAAAGTATTCCAAGGATGGCACAGGGCGCAGGGATGGCGCAGGGCACTCCAGAGATGGCACAGGCTACAGCAGGGATGGCACAAAGCACTGGGATGATACAGTGGGCTCCAGGGATGGCACAGGGAATTCCAGGGATGGCACAGGGCACTCCAGGGTCGGCGCCGCGCGCTGCAAAGACAACACAGGGCATTCCAGGGATGGCAGAGGGCACTCTGGGATGGCACAGGGCAGAGGGACGGCCTAGGCTACTGCAGGGATGGCACATGGCACTCCAGGGATGGCACAGGTCACAGGGATTGGACGGGGCACTCCAGTGATATTACAGGGAATTCCAGGGATGCCTAAGGACACTTCAGGGTCCGCACAGCACACTGCGGGGATGGCACAGGGCATTCCGGGATGGCACAGGGCACAGGGATGGAACAGGGATGACACAGGGCACTGCAGGGATGACACTGGGTTCAGGGATGGCACAGGGCACTCCAGAGATGGTACAAGGAAATCCAGGGATGGCACAGGGCACAGGGATGGCACAGGGCACTCCAGAGTTGGCACAAGGAATTCCAGGGATGGCACAGGGCACTGCAGGGAAGACACTGGGCTCAGGGATGGCACAGGGCACTCCAGAGATGGCACAAGGAAATCCAGGGATGGCACAGGGCACGGGGATGGCACAGGGCACAAGGGATGGCACAGAGCACTCCAGGGATGGCTCAGGGAATTCCGGGGATGGCACAGGGCAGTCCACGGATGGCGCAGGGCACTCCAGAGATGGCACAAGGAAATCCAGGGATGGCACAGGGCACGGGGCTGGCAGAGGGCACATGGTATGGCACAGAGCACTCCAGGGATGGCTTAGGGAATTCCGGGGATGGCACAGGGCAGTCCACGGATGGCACAGGGCACAGGGATGGCACAGGCTACTGCAGGGATGGCATAGGGCATTCCGGGATGGCACAGGGCACTCTAGGAATGGCACAAAGTACTGGGATGGCACAGGGTTGGCACAGGCTACAGCAGAGACGGCACAGGGATGGCACGGGGCACAGTGATGGCACAGGGCACTCCAGAGAAGGCACAAGGTATTCCAGGGATGGCACAGGGCGCAGGGATGGCACAGGGCACTCCAGAGATGCCACAGGCTACAGCAGGGATGGCACAAAGCACTGGGATGATACAGTGGGCTCCAGGGATGGCACAGGGAATTCCAGGGATGGCACAGGGCACTCCAGGGACGGCGCCGCGCGCTGCAAAGACAACACAGGGCATTCCAGGGATGGCAGAGGGCACTCTGGGATGGCACAGGGCACAGGGACGGCCTAGGCTACTGCAGGGATGGCACATGGCACTCCAGGGATGGCACAGGGCACTCTGGAATGGCACAGGCCACTCCAGGGATGGCACAAGGCACAGGGATGGCAAAGAGCACTCCAGGGATGGCTCAGGGAATTCCGGGGATGGCACAGGGCAGTCAACGGATGGCACAGGGCACAGGGATGGCAGAGGCTACTGCAGGGATGGCACAGGGCAGTCCAGGAATGGCACAAAGCACTGGGATGGCACAGGGATGGCACAGGCTAAAGCACAGATTGCACAGGGATGGCACGGGGCACAGGGATGGCACAGGGCACTCCAGAGATGGCACAAGGAATTCCAGGGATGGCACAGGGCACAGGGATGGCACAGGGCACTCCAGGGATGGCACAGGCTACAGCAGGGATGGCAGAAAGCACTGGGATTGTACAGTGGGCTCCAGGGATGGCACAGGGAATTCCAGGGATGGCACAGGACATTTCAGGGACGGCAGAGCGCATTGCAGGGACGGCACAGGCCATTCCTGGGATGGCAGAGGGCACTCCAGGGAAAGCACAGGGCACTCCGTGGATTGCACAGGGCATTCCAGGGATGGCAGATGGCACTCTGGGATGGTACAGGGCACATGTACAACAGAGGCAAGTGCAGGAATGGCACAGGGCACTCCAGGGATGGCACAGGGTACTTCAGGGATGGCACAAAGCTGTGGGATGGCACAGGGCACTCCAGGGATGGCACAAGAAATTCCAGGGATGGCACATGGCACAGGGATATAAAACTGCACTCTAAGGATGGCACATGGCACTCCAGGAATGGCACAGTCCTTGGCAGGTGTGGCACAGGGAATTCCATGGATGGCAGAGGGCACTCTGGGATGGCACAAGCCACTCCAGGGATGGCACAAGGCACAGGGATGGCACAGGGCACAAGGGATGGCACAGGGCACTCCAGGGATGGCTCAGGGAATTCCAGGGATGGCACATGGCAGTCCACGGATGGCACAGGGCACAGGGATGGCACAGGCTACTGCAGGGATGGCATAGGATATTCCGGGATGGCACAGGGCACTCCAGGAATGGCACAAAGCACTGGGATGGCACAGGGATGGTACAGGCTACAGCTGAGATGGCACAGGGATGGCACGGGGCACAGGGATGGCACAGGGCACTCCAGATATGGCACAAGGTATTCCAGGGATGGCACAGGGCGCAGGGATGGCACAGGGCACTCCAGAGATGGTACAGGCTACAGCAGGGATGGCACAGGGCACAGGGATGGTACAGTGGGCTCCAGGGATGGCACAGGGAATTCCAGGGACGGCACAGGGCACTCCAGGGACGGCGCCGCGCGCTGCAAAGACAACACATGGCATTCCAGGGATGGCAGAGGGCAGTCTAGGATGGCACACGGCACACGGACGGCCCAGGCTACTGCAGGGATGGCACATGGAACTCCAGGGATGGCACAGGGCATTTTGGGATGGCACAGGCCACTCCAGGGATGGCACAAGGCACAGGGATGGCACAGAGCACTCCAGGGATGGCTCAGGGAATTCCGGGGATGGCACAGGGCAGTCCACGGATGGCACAGGGATGGCAGAGGCTACTGCAGGGATGGCACAGGGCAGTCCAGGAATGGCACAAAGCACTGGGATGGCACAGGGATGGCACAGGCTAAAGCAGAGATGGCACAGGGATGGCACGGGGCACAGGGATGGAACAGAGCACTCTAGAGATGGCACAAGGAATTCCAGGGATGGCACAAGGCACAGGGATGGCACAGGGCACTCCAGAGATGGCACAAGGAATTCCAGGGATGGCACAGGGCACTGCAGGGAAGACACTGGGCTCAGGGATGGCACAGGGCACTCCAGAGATGGCACAAGGAAATCCAGGGATGGCACAGGGCTCAAGGATGGCACAGGGCACTCCAGAGATGGCACAAGGAAATCCAGGGATGGCACAGGGCACGGGGATGGCACAGGGCACAAGGGATGGCACAAAGGGCTCCAGGGATGGCACAGGGAATTCCAGGGATGGCACAGGAAACCTCAGGGACAGCGCCGCGCGCTGCGAAGACGGCACAGGGCATTCCAGGGATGGCAGAGGGCACTCTGGGATCGCACAGGGCACAGGGACGACCCAGGCCAGTGCAGGGATGGCACATAGCACTCCAGCGATGGCACAGGGCACAGGGATGGCACAGGGCACAGGGATGGCACAGAGCACTCCTGGGATGGCTCAGGGAATTCCGGGGATGCACAGGGCAGTCCACGGTTGGCACAAAGCACAGGGATGGCACAGGCTACTGCAGGGATGGCACAGGGATGGCACGGGGCACAGGGATGGCACAGGGCACTCCAGAGATGGCACAGGCTACAGGAGGGATGGCACAAAGCACTGGGATTGTACAATGGGCTCCAGGGATGGCACAGGGAATTCCAGGGATGGCACAGGACATTTCAGGGACGGCACAGCGCACTGCAGGGACGGCACAGGCCATTTCTGGGATGGCAGAGGGCACTCCAGGGAAGGCACAGGGAACTCCGTGTATTGCACAGGGAATTCCAGGGATGGCACAAAGCACTGGGATGGCACAGGGAGGGAACTGGGCACTCCAGAGATGGCAGAAGGAAATCCAGGGATTGCACAGGGCACAGGGATGGCACAGGGCACTCCAGAGATGGCACAAGGAATTCCAGGGATGGCACAGGGCACAGGGATGGCACAGGGCACTTCAGGGATGGCACAGGCTACAGCAGGGATGGCACAAAGCACTGGGATTGTACGGTTGGCTCCAGGGATGGCACAGGGAATTCCAGAGATGGCACAAGGAATTCCAGGGATGGCACAGGGCACAGGGATGGCACAAGGCACTAAAGGGATGGCACAGGTTACAGCAGGGATGGCACAAAGCACTGGGATTGTACATTGGGCTCCAGGGATGGCACAGGGAATTCCAGGGATGGCACAGGACACTTCAGGGACGGCACAGCGCACCGCAGGGACAGCACAGGGCATTCCAGGGCTGGCAGAGGGCACTCTGGGATGGCACAGGGCGCATGGACGGCAGAGGCAAGTGCAGGGATGGCACAGGGCACTCCAGGGACGGCACAGGGCACTCCAGGGATGGCACAGGCAAGGGCAGGGATGGCACATGGCACTCCAGGGATGTAACAGGACACTTCAGGGACGGCACAGGACACTTCAGTGACAGCACAGCGCAATGCAGGGATGGCACAGGGCATTCCAGGGATGGCAGAGGGCACTCAGGGATGGCACAGGGCACAGGGACGGCACAGGGTCCTCCTTGGATGGCATAGGGCACTCCAGGGAAGGCACAGGGCAATCCAGGGAAGGCACAGGGCACAGGGATGGCACAGGGCACTCCTGGAATGGTACAAAGCACTGGGATGGCCCAGGGATGGCACAGGCTACTGCAGGGATGGCACATGGCACTCCAGGGATTGCACAGGGTACTTCAGGGATTGCTCAAGGCACAGGTATATAAATCTGCACTCTAAGGATGGCACATGGCACTCCAGGAATGGCACAGTGCTCTGCAGGTGTGGCACAGGGAATTCCATGGATGGCAGAGGGCACTCTGGGATGGCACAGGGCACTCCAGGAATGGCATAGGGCACAGGGATGGCACAGAGCACTCCAGGGATGGCTCAGGGAATTCCGGGGATGGCACAGGGCAGTCCACAGATGGCACAGGGCACAGGGTTGGCACAGGCTACTGCGGGGATGGCACAGGGCAGTCCAGGAATGGCACAAAGAACTGGGATGGCACAGGGATGGCACAGGGATGGCACAGGCTACAGCAGAGATGGCACTGGGATGGCACGGGGCACAGGGATGGCACAGGGCACTCCAGAGATGGCACAAGGTATTGCAGGGATGGCACAGGGCGCAGAGATGGCACAGGCTACTGCAGGGATGGCACATGGCACTCCAGGAATTGCACAGTGTACTTCAGGGATTGCTCAAGGCACAGGTATATAAATCTGCACTCTAAGGATGGCACATGGCACTCCAGGAATGGCACAGTGCTCTGCAGGTGTGGGAATTCCATGGATGGCAGAGGGCACTCTGGGATGGCACAGGCCACTCCAGGGATGGCACAGGGCACAGGGATGGCACAGGGCACTACAGAGATGGCATAGGCTACAGTCGGGATGGCACAAACCACTGGGATGATACAGTGGGCTCCAGGGATGGCACAGGGAATTCCAGGGATGGCACAGGGCACTTCAGGGACGGCGCCGCGCGCTGCAAAGACGGTACAGGGCATTCCAGGGATGGCAGAGGGCACCGTGGGATGGCACAGGGCACAGGGACCGCCCAGGCCAGTGCAGGGATGGCACATGGCACTCCAGGGATGGCACAGGGCTTTCTGGGATGGCACAGGCCACTCCACGGATGGCACAGAGCACAGGGATGCTACAGAGCACAAGGGATGGCACAGGGCACTCCAGGGATGGCTCAGGGAATTCCGGGGATGGCACAGGGCAGTCCACGGATGGCACAGGGCACAGGGATGGCACAGTCTACTGCATGAATGGAACAGGGCGCTGGAATGGCACAGGGCACAAGGGATGGCACAGGGAATTCCGGGGATGGCACAGGGCAGTCCACGGATGGCACAGGGCACAGCGATGGCACAGGCTACTGCAGGGATGGCATAGGGCATTCCGGGATGGCACAAGGAATTCCAGGGGTGGCAGAGGGCACAGGGATGGCACAGGGCACTAAAGGGATGGCACAGGCTACAGCAGGGATGGCACAAAACACTGGGATGGTACTGTGGGCTCCAGGAATGGCACAGGGAATTCCAGGGATGGCACAGGACACTTCAGGGACGGCACAGCGCACTGCAGGGACGGCACAGGGCATTCCAGGGATGGCAGAGGGCACGCAGGGATGGCACAGGGCACATGGACGGCACAGGAAAGTGAAGGGATGGCACATGGCACTCCAGGGATGCCACAGGACACTTCAGGGACAGCACATCGCAATGCAGGGATGGCACAGGGCCTTCCAGGGATGGCAGAGGGCACTCTGGGATGGCACAGGGTACTTCAGGGATGGCACAAAGCACTGGGATGGCACAGTGGTCTCCAGGGATGGCACAGGGAATTCCAGTGATGGCACATGGCACAGGGATATAAAACTGCACTCTAAGGATGGCACATGGCACTCCAGGAATGGCACAGTGCTCTGCAGGGATGGCACAGGGAATTCCATGGATGGCAGAGGGCACTCTGGGATGGCACAGGCCACTCCAGAAATGGCACAGGGCACAGGGATGGCACATGGCACAAGGGATGCCACAGGGCACTACAGGGATGGCTCAGGGAATTCCGGGGATGGCACAGGGCAGTCCACGGATGGCACAGGGCACAGGGATGGCACAGGCTACTGCAGGGATGGCATAGGGCATTCTGGGATGGCACAAAGCACTGGGATGGCACAGGGATGGCACAGGGCACTGCCGGGAAGACACTGGGCACAGGGATGGCACAGGGCACTCCAGAGATGGCACAAGAAGGTCCAGGAATGGTACAGGGCACAGGGATGGCACAGGGCACAGGGATTGCAGAGGGCACTAAAGGGATGGCACAGGCTACATCAGAGATGGCACAAAGCTCTGGGATTGTACAATGGGCTCATGGGATGGCACAGGGCACTCCAGGGAAGGCACAGGACACTACGTGGATGGCACAGGGAATTCCAGGGATGGCACAAAGCACTGGGATGGCCCAGGGATGGCACAGGCTACAGCAGGGATGGCAGATGTAACTCCAGGGATTGCAAAGGTCACAGGGATGGCACGGGGTACTCCAGTGATGGCACAGGGAATAACAGGGATGGCTAGGGACACTTCAGGGACAGCACAGCACACTGCAGGGATGGAACAGGGCATTCCAGGGATGGCACAGGGCACAGGGATGGCACAGGCTTCTGCAGGGATGGCATAGGGCATTCCGAGATGGCACAGGGCACTCTAAAAATGGCACAAAGCACTGGGATGGCACAGGGATGGCACAGGCTACAGCAGAGATGGCAGAGGGATGACACGGGGCACAGGGATGGCACAGGGCACTCCAGAGATGGCACAAGGAATTCCAGGGATGGCACAGGGCACAGGGATGGCACAGGGCACTCCAGGGATGGCACAGGCTACAGCAGGGATGGCACAAAGCACTGCGATTGTACTGTGGGCTCCAGGGATGGCACAGGGAATTCCAGGGATGGCACAGGACACTTCAGGGACGGCACAGCGCACTGCAGGGACGGCACAGGGCATTCCAGGGATGGCAGAGGGCACTCTGGGATGGCACAGGTCACATGGACGGCAGAGGCAAGTGCAGGGATGGCACATGGCACTCCAGGGATGGAACAGGACACTTCAGGGACGGCACAGCGCAATGCAGGGATGGCACAGGGCATTCCAGGGATGGCACAGGGCACTCTGGCATGGCACAGGGCGCAGGGATGGCACAGTGCACTGCAGGGACGGCACAGGGCATTTGAGGGATGGTGCAGGGCACAGGGATGGGACAGGGCACAGGGATGGCACAGGGCACTCCTTGGATGGCATAGGGCACTCCAGGGAAGGCACAGGGCACTCCAGGGCAGCCACAGGGCACAGGGATGGCACAGGGCACTCTTAAAATGGCACAAAGAACTGGGATGGCCCAGGGATGGCACAGGCTACAGCAGGGATGGCACATGGCACTCGGGGGTGGCACAGGGCGCAGGGATGGCACAAGGCACAGGGATGGCACAAGACACACCAGGGATGGCTCAGGGAATTCCGGGGATGGCACAGGGCAGTCCACGGATGGCACAGGGCACAGAGATTGCACAGGCTACTGCAGGGATGGCATAGGGTATTCCGGCATGGCACAGGGCACTCCAGGAATGGCACAAAGCACTGGGATGGCACAGGGATGGCACAGGCTACAGCAGAGATGGCACAGGGATGGCACAAGGCACAGGGATGGCACAGGGCACTCCAGAGATGGCACAAGGAATTCCAGGCATGGCACAGGGCACAAGGGATGGAACGGGGCACCCCAGGGATGGCTCAGGGAATTCCGGGGATGGCACAGGGCTATCCACGGATGGCACAGGGCACAGGGATGGCACAGGCTACTGCAGGGATGGCCCAGGGCAGACCAGGAATTGCACAAAGCACTGGGATGGCCCAGGGATGGCACAGGCTACAGCAGGGATGGCACAGGGCACTCCAGGGATGGCACAGGCTACAGCAGGGATGGCACAAAGCATTGGGATGGTACAGTGGGCTCCGGGGATGGCACAGGGAATTCCGGGGATGGCACAGGACACTTCAGGGACGGCACAGCGCACTGCAGGTACTTCACATGGCATTCCAGGGATGGCAGAGGGCACTCTGGGATGGCACAGGGCACATGGACGGCCCAGGCAAGTGCAGGGATGGCACATGGCACTCCAGGGATGCCACAGGATATTTCAGGGACGGCACAGCGCAGAGCAGGGATGGCACAGGGCATTCCAGGGATGGCAGAGGGCACTCTGGGATGGCACAGGGCTCAGGGATGGCACAGTGAACTCCAGGGTTGGCACAGAGAATTTGAGGGATGGCGCAGGGCACAGGGATGATACAGGGCACAGGGATGGCACAGGGCACTCCTTGGATTGCATAGGGCACTCCAGTGAAGGCACAGAGCAGTCCACGGATGGCACCGGGCACAGGGATGGCACAGGCTACAGCAGGGATGGCACAGGGCACTCCAGGGATGGCACAGGGTACTTCAGAGATGGCACAGGGCACAGGGATGGCACAGGGCACAAGGGATGGCACAGGGCACTCCAGGGATGGCAGAGGGCACTCTGGGATG
Organism: Sylvia atricapilla; assembly: GCF_009819655.1. Classification (NCBI taxonomy): domain Eukaryota; kingdom Metazoa; phylum Chordata; class Aves; order Passeriformes; family Sylviidae; genus Sylvia; species Sylvia atricapilla. The sequence continues at coordinate 226,453 of NW_027077152.1, read as the reverse complement.
GCACAGGCCACTCCAGGGATGGCACAGGGCACAGGGATGGCACAGGCTACTGCAGGGATGGCATAGGGCAGTCCAGGAATGGCATAAAGCACTGGGATGGCACAGTGATGGCACAGGCTACAGCAGAGATGGCACAGGGAAGGCACGGGGCACAGGGATGGCACAGGCTACTGCAGGGATTGCATAGGGCATTCCGGGATGGCACAAAGCACTGGGATGGCACAGGGATGGCACAGGGCACTGCAGGGAAGACACTGGGCACAGGGATCGCACAGAGCACTCCAGAGATGGCACAAGGAAATCCAGGGATGGCACAGGGCACAGGGATGGCACAGGGCACTCCAGGGATGGCACAGGCCACAGCAGGGACGGCACAGGGCATTCCAAAGATGGAACAGGGCACAAGGGATGGCACAGGGCACTCCAGGGATGTCAGAGGGCACTCTGGGATGGCACAGGCCACTCCAGGGATGGCACAGGGCACAGGGATGGCACAGGGCACAAGGGATGGCACAGGGCACTCCAGGGATGCCAGAGGGCACTCTGGGATTGCACAAGCCCCTCCAGGGATGGCACAGGGCACAGGGATGGCACAAGGTGAAGTGAATAAAATTAAGGGACTCCTAGTTGTTCACGTGTTGGAAGTTTGGTTACTGTTACTTGTTACTGTTGAGTGCACTGGTATCCATAGCAACTTGCATGCCCCTTACCTTCCCTCGAAAGTTTGTATCCCAAACCCCAGTTTCTTACCCCTTGTATTGTACACCCCTTGCCCTCTGCTGCTCCTCCCACCTGCCCTCTGCCTGCTCCACTTCCTGTGTGCTCCACTTCCTGTTCCCTGCCAGTGCCCGGCCTGCCCATCAAACTGCTGTTGCCACCCTTATGGAAAACCCAAGGACTCCCATGAAGCTCCACTTCAAGAGGAAGTGGAGTTGCTGGCAAAATGGTCCAAAGGCTGCAACCCAACCCAAAATCCAAATAAAGGAAAGACACTACGGTACTGAGAGGACCCTCAGCTACTGGAGGACTGATTCTGCCGCCTCGCCATGACCACAGGAGAACTGAGCAAAGGTGACAACCCTAGACTAAACGTGCCAAATTGAGTTCTAGAGAACACCCGTGAGGGTGTACTCCCGGCCCTGCAGCGGCTCTGCAGCAATGAGGGCAGTGGCAGGACCGACTGGGACCTCCTCCTCGGTGGAGCAGCAGGGGCGTAGGCCATCCCTCGAGCTTCCCCTTTTTAAATAAAGGCATTTAAGGAGTTAATATCATCTCCTGCCCTGGTCATTTTCTAACAATTTGGGGACTCGTCCGGGATCAAAGGCCACGCCAGAAGAGCACCACGGGAGGGAAGGCGCCGCCCAACCTTGGGACTCCTGGACAGCTGGCCATCCCGGACTGCGAGGACGCCACAGGACACCACCTGGGAGCATCAGTAAGCAACCGGTGGCGGGAGTGGAGGCGAGCGAGTGTGGAGTGCATGAGAGGGGGGCCGGCAGCTCGGACCCCCCAAGCGATTGGGACTTCTGAGTACCGGGCTCCGGACTCCCGGGAGGGGACCGGCCGGGAAAAGGAGGAAGCGAGTGACCACTGAGCGAGTGAGGCGCCTCCAGGGGCATAGTGGGCCCCCCTCCGGACGTGCGGAGGAAAGCTAGAGAGTGTGTGGCACGTCATAGGGTGAGAGAGGATATAGGTCCCCCCCATTAGACCTGTAGGGGTAGACCACCTAGGCCGCCTCAAGCGTGTGGGGTAGCCCGGGGGGAGTGTGAGGCACGCACCACACCAAGGGTGTGGGGAGAGAAAGAAGGCACTGGCTGAGGCTACGGCCCGGGGCGTCTGAGTACTGGCTGGGGTAGCAAAGAGGCTGCTTTCGGGGTGCTTTGGACGCTGGCTGGGGTAGCTGTCGGGGTGCTGAGAGAAAAGAGTCTGCATTGGTCGGGGGTATCTTGGGTACGCTTTCCGGGTTCGAGGGTGTCGTATTGGTCGGGGGTACCCAGGGGAGAGGTACGCTGTCCGGGTACGGAGAGGTAGAACTGGTCGGGGGTGCCCAAGAGGACGCTGTCCGGGTGCAGAGGAGTGAAAGTTAGGGAAGTCCCAAGTGCGAGGGACTTAACGATAGGGTGAGTGAGTGAGTCGCACACTGTACGTCCGAGTCCTGGCAGTAAGTGGTGACTGGAACCCTGGGCCCTGGTTGACCGGCCACTTACGGGGACTTGCCTGAGGTACAGGAGTGTGAAGGAGTGCTGGCCAAGGGGTAGTGGCTGAGGCCCTAAGGGCGGGTCACCAGGCTACCTGTGGGGCATTCCGAGCACTGGCAGGGGTAGTGCCCAAACCCTGGGAGAGGGTCCCTGGGGCTACTTACGGGTGTTCAGAGAGAGTGTGAGAGTTAAGATTTGAGTTGCCCGTCTTTAGATTTACGTTCGTGTAGGGGCACCTTAAGAAAGTTCAGTTAAAAGAAGGTCGAATAATTTTGCTTTGTGTTGCCCTGAAGTATATTTTCTGTTTGGGTAAGGGCACCTTAGAGAATTCTTAATTTGACCGAGTAAGAATGGGTACATGTATGAGCAAGCCAAAAGGCATAAAGAGGCAGGGAGAGAAGAGAATAACTAACATCCCTCCAGGTAGTCCATTAGGTAAGATGCTGGAACAATGGGATGAAGAAGGGAGTACTAAGACTTTGAATAAAATTAAAATGATACACTACTGTGTGGAGGTGTGGCCTACTCTAAGTCTACCTGGGGAGTGGCCATGGTATGGGACAACTGACCCTTGGATGTGTAATCAATTAAATCAACATCTAAGAGCCCAAGGGGATATAGAGCTAGAACAGATACAGTATGCTGCTTTTTGGCAGGAACAGAGCACTAAAAATGAAAGAGCAAAGATTTGTAAATTACAAGGGCCGAAGGAGAAGGGAGATAAGAACAAGCGGGAAGAAGATAGCCCTGTTTGGGATCCACTTAGCTACCTACCTCCTCCCCCTGTTTATCCAGAAATACCCCAAGCTGTCCCTCAGAGCCCTCAAGTCCCACCTGTAACTCCTATTTCTCCTCCTAATCCTCCAGCCCTGCCTATAAATCCCTCCCAACTTCTCCAAACCAGGTCTTCTGTTTCTCCTTCCGATCCTCAAGTCCCACCTATAAATCTCTCTCCACCTCCCCAACCTAAAAACCCTGTCACTCCAACAACTAACTCCTCAGTAAGCCCACCCCAATCAAGTCACAACCCCTTCTACTCAACAGTAGTACCTCCAGTATCCCCTAACAATAGCCAAATTTCCTCACCCTTACCATCCATGGTCCCAGCGCCACCTCTCAATTGGGAACGGAGTTTGTCCACCTCGAGTACAGAACCCTCCCCTGAAAACAGCCAATACCCTGTACCCTTAACCACATCCCAAGTAATCGAAACCCCAGGAGGACATTATTATAACACCCGATCGAGGGCTAGACTTTTTCCCTTGAGGGAAGTTCCAATGGGTGGAGTCGCAGGAGGGGTAGGATTTGTGAACGCACCCCTAACGGCATCAGAGGTCAGGAACTTTAAGAAAGAACTGGGGAACTTAGTAGAAGACCCAGTAGGGGTGTCCAATCAAGTAGACCAGTTTTTGGGTCCCAACACTTACACGTGGGGGGAGCTAAATTCCATCTTTAAAATCTTATTTAGCTCAGAGGAAGTAAGAATGATTCGAATGGCGGGGATAAGAATCTGGGAAAGAGAAAATAGAGTGGGCCCCCCTGGTGATCATAAATTACCAGTAGGTGACCCAAGGTGGAACCCAAATAGAGAAGAAGATAGGAGAAACATGGATGATTACCGGAACTTGATGGTTAAAGGTATCAAAGAGTCAGTTCCCCGCAGCAACAACACCAAGCTAGCTTTCGATAGTGTTCAGGGAAAGGATGAAACCCCAGCCACATGGTTAAATAGAATAAAGCAAAATTTTCAGTTGTATTCAAACATAGACCCTGATAGCCCTGAGGGCCAAATATTACTTAAGACCCAATTTGTTACCAAGTCTTGGCCTGATATTAGGAGAAAACTAGAAAAAATAGAAGATTGGCAAGAAAAAGGAATAAATGAATTGTTGAGAGAAGCTTTGAGAGTCTATCTAAGGAGAGAAGAAGAAAAAGCTAGAACAAAAGCGAGGATTATGGTGGCTGTAGCAAGGGAGAGTGTATCAAACCAAGGTCCACCTGACAGAGAGAACGGGAAGCCAACGAGAAAGAAAAGTGTTTTACCATCTTGGGTAACCCCTAAAGAGCCAGGAGAGGATCGGAAGTGCTTTTACTGTGGGGAAGCAGGACACCTGAAGAAAAATTGCCGGAAGTTATCTCTTGAGGCGGCAATAGAGAGAGAGCAAGATGCCTTAGAAAAGCTATTAAGGGGAGAAGGCAATGAAGATTAGGGGTGTCATGGGCTCTATACAATAGGGGACCCAATGTACCATCAAGAGGAGCCCATAGTAAATTTCATAGTAGGTCCCCAACATGAAGAATATGAATTTGTAGTAGATACTGGGGCAGATCGATCTAGTCTCAAAAAACTCCCCACAGGAGTAGCTTTAGGAAATAAAATATGTGAAGTTATGGGGGCAGAAGGAAAACCATTCAAGGCATCAGTCATAGAAAATGTTGAAATACGGGGAAACTCACGACAGACTGTAAGTGATTTTATCTATCTACCAGATGTGGAAAGTAATCTTCTGGGAAGGGACTTGCAAGTCCAGTTGAGGGTGGGGGTTGTCCCGGAAAAAGGAAGAATGGTAGTAAGAATTATGAAACTAACCACAGGAGATATGGAAGAGATAAACCCAGAGGTCTGGGCAGAAGAGGGAAAAAGTGGCCTTCTTAACATCCCACCAATCAAGGTAGAAATACAAGCAGGAATCTCCCCGATTCGAGTAAAACAATATCCAATATCCCCAGAAGGGAAGAGAGGGTTGGCACCAATAATTGAGCAATTAATTGAAGAGGGCATTTTAGAACCATGCATGTCTCCCCATAATACACCCATCCTGGCTGTAAAAAAGACAGAAGGAAAGTATCGATTAGTTCAGGACCTGAGAGAAATTAACAAAAGAACTATCACCAGACATCCTGTAGTTCCCAACCCCTATACTCTTTTAAGTCAGATCCCCTGTAAACATGCCTGGTTTACTATTATTGATTTAAAAGATGCATTTTGGGCATGCCCTTTAGCAGAGGAGTGCAGGGACTGGTTTGCATTTGAGTGGGACCATCCGGAGAAAAAGAGGAAGCAGCAATTGAGGTGGACACGCTTGCCCCAGGGGTTCACCGAGTCACCAAACCTCTTTGGACAGGCCTTAGAGAAATTATTAGAACAATTTACCCCCGAGGAGCAGGTGCAAGTTTTACAGTATGTGGATGACCTATTAGTATCCGGAGAGGACCAAGTTAAAGTAAGAATTACAAGCATACAGCTCTTAAATTTTCTAGGAGAAAAAGGATTAAAAGTATCCCAGAATAAACTGCAGTTTGTTGAACCTGAAGTAACATACTTAGGACATCTAATTGGAAAAGGATACAAAAAGCTAAGCCCTGAAAGAATTACTGGCATATTATCAATACCTGCCCCAAAGACCAAAAAGGATATAAGGAAACTCCTAGGCCTCTTCGGGTACTGTAGGTTATGGCTAGATAAATATACCCAAAGTGTAAGATTCCTCTATGATAAATTGACTCACCCGGAAACAGTGGAATGGACAGAGGAAGATGAGAAACAACTGAAAGAATTAAAAACCAAACTATCCACAGCACCTGTTCTAAGTTTGCCAGATCTTAAAAAAGAATTTGACCTATTCGTAAATTCTGAAGGGGGAGTTGCCTATGGGGTAGTGACTCAGGAGTGCGGAGGGTGTAAAAAGCCAATAGCTTTCCTCTCTAAACTATTAGATCCAGTAGCCAGAGGGTGGCCCACCTGTTTACAAGCCATCGCTGCCACTGCAATGCTGGTGGAAGAAACTCAAAAGCTGACCTTACAGGGAAAGATACGGGTCCACACACCCCATGATTTAAAGACTATCTTGAGCCAAAAAGCCCCAGGATGGATGACAGATTCCAGAATCCTTAAATATGAAATCACCCTGGTAAACACCGAAAATTTAGAGATAACTACTTCCAAAAATCTAAACCCAGCACAGTTTCTCTATGGAGAACCCACTCCGGAGTTGGAACATGATTGTTTAGAACTCATGAATTTTCAAACCAAAGTGAGAGATGACTTAGAAAGTATACCCTTACCCTTTGGAAGAAAGTTGTTTACTGATGGGTCTTCAAAAGTAATAGAAGGGAGAAGAATTTCTGGATATGCAATTGTGGAGGGTTCAAACACAGAGAACATAAAGGTCATAGAAAAGGGAAGATTACCTTCTACATGGTCAGCTCAGCTTTGTGAAATTTATGCATTGAAGAGGGGGCTAGACTTATTAGAGAGGGACCGGGGAACAATTTACACAGACTCAAAATATGCTTTTGGAGTTGTCCATACATTTGGCAAAATCTGGGAAGAACGGGGGTATCTAAATTCAAAAGGAAAAGACCTGGTACACAAGGAACTAATAAAATTAGTATTGGAATCCCTGCTAAAACCCATAGAAATAGCAGTAGTACATATAAAAGGACAGCAAAGAGGAAATACTCTGGAAACAAAAGGGAACCGGTTAGCAGATGAAGAAGCAAAAAGGGCAGCTCAAAGTTCAGAAGAATCAATCAAAATTCTAGCATTAACCAAAGTTCCAGGGGAAAAAGAAAATGAAACAGAACCAATATATAATGAGAAGGAATTAAAAGCAATAGAGGAACTAAAAATGCAAAAAGGGGAACAAGGAGTGTGGTTAACTCCGGATGGGAGGAAATTTCTAAACAAGCCCCTAGCAAGAAAGATGCTAACTGAAATCCATAGATTAACCCACTGGGGAGTCCAAGGGTTATGTGACCACTTTCTCAGAGAAAATTTATGCCTGGGAGTATATAGTTTAGCAAAAGCCGTAACCCAAGGATGTATCATTTGTCAGAAAATCAACCAAAAGGTAATGAGAGGAGTTACACCTGGGGGAAGAGAGCTAGCGTTGAGGCCGTTCCAAAGTGTCCAAGTGGACTTTACTGAAATGCCCCCTGTCCAAGGTTATAAGCATCTCTTGATAGTAGTTGATCATCTCACTCATTGGGTAGAGGCATTCCCAACAAGAAGAGAGACAGCAGAAGTAGTAATAAAAATTATTCTTGAACACATAGTCCCTCGGTATGGGTTAATCAATAATATTGATTCGGATAGGGGACCCCACTTCACTGCTCGGATTTTACAGAAAACAGTTGAAGCATTAGGAATCAAATGGGAACTCCATACCCCCTGGCAGCCACAGAGCTCAGGGAGGGTAGAACGAATGAATAGAACCCTTAAAGATGTGTTAACTAAATTAATTGAAGAAACACAACTAAATTGGCTTAAATGCTTGCCTCTTGCCCTTCTACGAATTAGAACCAGGCCCCGGTCAGATATAAAAGTGTCTCCTTATGAGATGATGTTCGGACTCCCCTTCTTGCTAACCCCCTATAGCACCGGAGGTTACCAAGAAGGAGAGACTGGAACACAAAAGTATATAATAACAATTGGAAAAACATTAGAAGACCTCAGAAAAAAAGGATATCTTCCCCAAACCTCTCCCCTTGATTCAGACATTCACCAAATTAATCCTGGGGATTGGGTGTTAATTAAGTCCTGGAGTGGTACACCATTAACCCCAAAATATGAAGGTCCCTTCCAGGTGCTGCTTACTACCCATACCGCAGTCCGGACACAAGAAAAAGGCTGGACCCATGCTACCCGAGTAAAAGGACCAGTGCCACCCCCAAACAATTCGTCAGGCCTGAACTCTCCGAATAATCCTCACAAGTGGACTGTTATCCAACATCCAGATCCTTTAAAAATAACCATCAAGAAAAGACCAAAAACCCAGTAACTAACCAAAACGTCTTGGTATTACTGTTGAGAAAGTTATATTAGTAATAGCATTGTGGTTAAAAATTTGTATCAGTTGCTGAAGTTGTAATATTGCTGTTAAAGGTTTATCACAGTTGTTTCAGGTTAATACGAGTTATAGTATTGTATAAGTTGTCAAAATTATTGTTATAACAGTTAAGACAATTGAATTGTTGCAAAGGGGTAATCACTGGTACCAAGCACTCATTAAGAAGAAGAAAAAAAAAAAAGAGGAGTCAAAAAATTCTCTCATAGGGCACACTCCAGAAAGCTAACTAAAATTAACAGACAGGTGGAATCATATAAGAGAGGAACTCTGAAGGCCGAAAACCCAAAAAGCTCCTAGACCCAAGAGGCAAGGCCAGGTGAGACCGAAGGATGAAAATGGTTCATACTGGACTCTTGGGAGGACTGATGATAGTCCTAATGATGAGCAGACACATACAGGGAGCTTGTTCAAAGTGCTATTCCCCCATATATGATGGGGAGAACCTGCAATCCCTAATCAGAGTTCATACAAGTGTGAACCCCACCTGCTTTGACATCACCCAGCTCTCAACCTGTCAGGAAGAGGGAAAACAATATTGGATCGCAAGAAATGCTGCCACCTTTAAGCAGCGCTTGACTGGAGAGTGTCCTATAAGAGAATGGTTTTGCCTAGAAGAAATAAATAACCTAGAAGGAGTCATAGACCTCATCAAAGAAAAACCACTAACTATAAAGAAGGCTGAAGTAAAGGAACCCCTCAATAAGAATTTGTTTATTGATTTGATAGAAAGAATCAGTCATGAGTTAAACATTACCAATTGTTGGATTTGTGGAGGTACCCAAATGTCAGATGTATGGCCTTGGGAAGGAATCAGCCTAACCCCCCCTAGACATTCTGCGATGGAAAATAATGAAACAGGAACCCTTGAATAGCAGAAAGAGAGGAAATGAACAATGGGATCTAAGACTCAAGATAGTTGGGGAAGAATGCATCAAGAGAACTGGCAAGCGATATAAAACCTTTGTGGGGAAGATGGCGTGCAAAAGGTCTTTAATAATAAAAGATTTAACCCAAGAATGGATCCCAAGGGAGCCCGACACCTATTGGGCTATTGGAAAAAGAGAAACTGGGTGCGTTTATAACGAAGGCTATCAGCTACATCAGTGTAGTGGACGGGGAATCAACCCCTTTTGGGGAATTAGAGAAATCTCAAAATACTGGGAGCACCTCTTTAACACCCAAAATACCTCATGGAAAGCCCCAGAGCATTTATTTTGGATTTGTGGAGATAAAGCCTATACACATCTCCCTGGGGACTGGACAGGTAGTTGCACCGTGGGCATTATCAAACCTGCTTTCTTCCTATTGACCCATGAATCTGGAAACAACCTAGGTGTGCCACTACATGACAACCTAAAAAAGAACAATAAACAAAAGCGAACTATAATTGATATGGGCAGCACTCAGACTTGGAAAGGAAAAATTTGGACACCAGAAGAAATCATAAAAACATATGGGCCAGCCACCTGGGCACAAGATGGGTCTTGGGGGTACCGTACTCCCATTTATATGTTAAACCGAATTATCCGATTGCAGGCAGTGTTAGAAATTATATCAAATAAGACTGCCCTGGCCCTAGATCATATTAGCTACCAATTAGCCCAAACAAGAGCAGTGGTGTATCAAATAAGATTAGCCGTGGACTATTTGCTGGCAAATGAAGGTGGTATCTGTGCAAGGTTCAATTCATCAGAGTGCTGCCTTGAGATAGATGATAAAAGTGAAGTAATTCGGAATATTTCCAAAGAAATTAGAAAAGTTGCATATGTGGGCACCCAAGAATGGACACCCTTAATTAATACAGATTGGTGGGACAATTTTTGGTCCATAAAAGGAGCCTGGTGGAAGAAAGTAGGGTTCATAGCTCTAAGTGCAATTGCAAGTCTTCTGCTTATCCCCTGCATACTACCATGCCTAATCCGAACAGTAACCTCCACAGAACAAGCATGCCTTCAAATTTCAGAGATCAACCCCAAGAAACACACAAATATACTCAAGCTAACTTCTAATATAAAAGAGTTGGATACAGCAGAAAGAATTTATGACCAATATCAAAAGTTGCAAAATACAGGTTGCCAAAAATAAAGAATTGATGCAGGTTAAAACCCGATCAAAGAAAAAGAGGGGGAATTGAAGTGAATAAAATTAAGGGACTCCTAGTTGTTCAAGTGTTGGAAGTTTGGTTACTGTTACTTGTTACTGTTGAGTGCACTGGTATCCATAGCAACTTGCATGCCCCTTACCTTCCCTCGAAAGTTTGTATCCCAAACCCCAGTTTCTTACCCCTTGTATTGTACACCCCCTGCCCTCTGCTGCTCCTCCCACCTGCCCTCTGCCTGCTCCACTTCCTGTGTGCTCCACTTCCTGTTCCCTGCCAGTGCCCGGCCTGCCCATCAAACTGCTGTTGCCACCCTTATGGAAAACCCAAGGACTCCCAGGAAGCTCCACTCCAAGAGGAAGTGGAGTTGCTGGCAAAATGGTCCAAAGGCTGCAACGCAACACAAAATCCAAATAAAGGAAAGACACTACGGTACTGAGAGGACCCTCAGCTACTGGAGGACTGATTCTGCCGCCTCGCCATGACCAAAGGAGAACTGAGCAAAGGTGACAACCCTAGACCAGACGTGCCAAATGGAGTTCTAGAGAACACCCGTGAGGGTGTACTCCCGGCCCTGCAGCAGCTCTGCAGCAACGAGGGCAGTGGCAGGACCGACTGGGACCTCCTCCTCGGTGGAGCAGCAGGGGCGTAGGCCATCCCTCGAGCTTCCCCTTTTTAAATAAAGGCAATTAAGGAGTTAATATCATCTCCTGCCCTGGTCATTTCTAACACAAGGCACAAAGGATGGCACAGGGCACTCCAGGGATGACTCAGGGAATTCCGGGGATGGCACAGGGCAGTCCACGGATGGCACAGGGCACAGGGATGTCACAGGCTACTGCAGGGATGGCATAGGGCATTCCGGGATGGCACAGGGCACTCCAGGAATGGCACAAAGCACTGGGATGGCTCAGGGTTGGCACAGGCTACAGCAGAGATGGCACAGGGATGGCACGGGGCACAGGGACGGCACAGGGCACTCCAGAGATGGCACAAGGAATTCCAGGGATGGCACAGAGCACAGGGACGGCACAGCACACTGCAGGAATGGCACAGGGCATTCCAGGGATGGCAAAGGGCACTCTGGGATTGCACAGGCCACTCCAGGGATGGCACAGGGCAAAGGGATGGCACAGGGCACAAGGGGTGGCACAGGGCACTCCAGGGATGGCTCAGGGAATTTCGGGGATGGCACAGGGCAGTCACGGATGGCACAGGGCACAGGGATGGCATAGGCTACTGCTGGGATGGCATAGGGCATTTCGGCATGGCACAGGGCACTCCAGGAACGGCACAAAGCACTGGGATGGCACAGGGATGGCACAGGCTACAGCAGAGACGGCACAGGGATGGCATGGGGCGCAGGGATGGCACAGGGCACTCCAGAGATGGCACAAGGAATTCCAGGGATGGCACAGGGCACAGGGATGGCACAGGGCTCTCCAGGGATGGCACAGGCTACAGCATGGATGGGACAAGGCACTGGGATGGTACAGTGGGCTCCAGGGATGGCACAGGACACTTCATGGACAGCACCGCGCAATGCAAAGACGGCACAGGGCATACCAGGGATGCCAGAGGACAGTTTGGCATGGCACAGGGAACAGGGACGTCCCAGGCCAGTGCAGGGATGGCACATGGCACTCCAGAGATGGCACAGGGAATTTCAGGGATGGCACAGGGCAGTCCACGGATGGTACAGGGCAAAGGGATGGCACTGGCTACTGCAGGGATGGCACAGGGCAGTCCAGGAATGGCAGAGGGCACTCTGAGATGGCAGAGGGATGGCACAGGCTACAGCATTTGTGGCACATGGTACTCCAGGGATGGCAGAGGGCACTTCAGGGATGGCACAAAGCACAAGGATGGCACAGGGCACTCCAGCGATGGCACAAGGAATTCCAGGGATGGCACATGGCACAGGGATATAAAACTGCACTCTAAGGATGGCACATGGCATTCCAGGAATGGCACAGGGTACTTCAGGGATGTCACAAAGCACTGGGATGGCACAGGGCACTCCAGGGATGGCACAAGGAATTCCAGGGATGGCACATGGCACAGGGATATAAAACTGCACTCTAAGGATGGCACATGGCACTCCAGGAATGGCACAGTGCTCCTCAGGGATGGCACAGGGAATTCCATGGATGGCAGAGGGCACTCTGGGATGGCACAGGACACTCCAGGGATGGCTCAGGCAATTCCAGGGATGGCAAAGGACACTTCAGGGAAGGCACAGCTCACTTGCAGGGACGGCACAGGGCATTCCAGGGATGGCAGAGGGCACTCTGGGATGACAAAGGGCAGAGGGACGGCCCAGGCCAGTGCAGGTATGGCACACGGCACCCCAGGGATGGCACAGAGCACTCCAGGGATGGCACAGGGCACAGGGATGGAAAAGGGCACAACGGATGGCACAAGGCACTCCAGGGATGGCTCAGGGAATCCCGGGGATGGCACAGGGCAGTCCAGGGATGGCAAAGGGCACTCTGGGATTCCACAGGCCACTCCAGGGATGGCAGAAAGCATTGTGATGGTACAGTGGGCTCCAGGGATGTCACAGGGAATTCCAGGGATGGCACAGGACTCTTCAGGGACTGCACAGCGCACTGCAGGGACGGCACGGGGCATTACAGGGATGGCAGAAGGCACTCTGGGATGGCACAGGGCACAGGGATGGCACAGGCTACTGCAGGGATGGCACAGGGCAGTCCAGGAATGGCACAGGGCACAGGGATGGCACAGGCTACAGCAGAGATGGCACATGGCACTCCAGGGATGGCTCAGGGTACTTCAGGGATGGCACAAAGCACTGGGATGGCACAGGGCACTCCAGGGATGGCACAAGGAATTCCAGGGATGGCACATGGCTCAGGGATATATAACTGCTCTCTAATGATGGCACATGGCACTCCAGGAATGGCACAGTGCTCTTCAGGGATGGCACAGGGAATTCCATGGATGGCAGAGGGCACTCTTGGATGGCACAGGGCACAGGGATGGCATAGGGCACAGGGATGGCACAGGGCACTCCTTGGAAGGCATAGGGCACTCCAGGGAAGGCACAGGGCACCCCAGGGAAGGCACAGGGAACAGGGATGGCACAGGGCACTCCTGGAATGGCACAAAGCACTGGGATGGCCCAGGGATGACTCAGGCTACAGCAGGGATGGCACATGGCACTCCAGGGATGGCACAGGTCACAGGGATGGCACGGGGCACCCCAGTGATGGCACAGAGAATTGCAGGGATGGCTAAGGACACTTCAGGGACGGCACAGCGCAATGCAGGGATGGCAGAGGGCATGCCAGGGATGGCAGAGGGCACTCTGGGATGGCACAGGGCAGTCCAGGGATGGCACAGGGCAGTCCACGGATGGCACAGGGCACAGGGATGGCGCAGGCTACAGCAGGGATGGCACATAGTACTCCAGGGATGGCACAGGGTACTTCAGGGATGGCACAAAGCACTGGGATGGCACAGGTCACTCCAGGGATGGCACACGGAATTCCAGGGATGGCATATGGTACAGGGATATAAAACTGCACTCTAAGGATAGCACATGGCACTCCAGGAATGGCACAGTGCTCGGCAGAGATGGCACAGGGAATTCCATGGATGGCAGAGGGCACTCTGGGATGGCACAGGCTACTGCAGGGATGGCACATGTCACTCCAGGGATAGCACAGGGTACTTCAGGGATGGCACAAAGCACTGGGATGGCACAGGGCACTCCAGAGATGGCACAAGGAATTCCAGGCATGGCACAGGGCACAAGGGATGGCACAGGCCACTCCAGGGATGGCACAGGGCACAGGGATGGCACAGGGCACAAGGGATGGCACAGGGCACTCCAAGGATGGCAGAGGGCACTCTGGGATGGCACAGGCCACTCCAGGGATGGCACAGGGCACAGGGATGGCACAGGGCACAAGGGATGGCACAGGGCACTCCAGGGATGGCTCAGGGAATTCCGGGGACGGCACAGGGCAGTACATGGATGGCACAGGGCACAGGGATGGCACAGGGCTCTCCAGGGATGGCACAGGCTACAGCATGGATGGGACAAGGCACTGGGATGGTACAGTGGGCTCTTGGGATGGCACAGGACACTTCAGGGATGGCACCGCGCACTGCAAAGACGGCACAGGGCATACCAGGGATGGCAGAGGACACTTTAGCATGGCACAGGGAACAGGGACGCCCCAGGCCAGTGCAGGGATGGCACATGGCACTCCAGGGATGGGACAGGGAATTCCAGGGATGGCACAGGGCAGTCCACGGATGGTACAGGGCAAATGGATGGCACTGGCTACTGCAGGGATGGCACAGGGCAGTCCAGGAATGGCAGAGGGCACTCTGAGATGGCAGAGGGATGGCACAGGCTACAGCAGTTGTGGCACATGGTACTCCAGGGATGGCAGAGGGTACTTCAGGGATGGCACAAATCACTGGGATGGCACAGGGCACTCCAGGGATGGCACAAGGAATTCCAGGGATGGCACATGGCACAGGGATATAAAACTGCACTCTAAGGATGGCACATGGCACTCCAGAGATGGCACAGTGCTCAGCAGGGATGGCACAGGGAATTCCAGTGATGGCAGAGGGCACTCTGGGATGGCACAAGCCACTCCAGGGATGGCACAGGGCACAGGGATGGCACAAGGCACAAGGGATGGCACAGGGCACTCCAGGGATGGCTCAGGGTATTCCGGGGATGGCACAGGGCAGTCCACGGATGGCACAGGGCACAGGGATGGCACAGGCTACAGCACGTAGTGCATAGGGCATTCCGGGATGGCACAGGGCACTCCAGAGATGGCACAAGGAATTGCAGGGATGGCACAGGGCACAGGGATGATAGAGGGCACTAAAGGGATGGCACAGGGAATTCCAGGGATGGCACAAAGCAGTGGGATGGCCCAGGGATGGCACAGGCTATTGCAGGGATGGCACATGGCACTCCTTGGAAAGCACAGATCACAGGGATGGCATGGGGCACTCCAGGGATGGCACAGGGAATTCCAGGGATGGCACAGGACACTTGAGGGACGGCACAGCACACTGCAGGGACGGCACAGGGCATTCCAGGGATGGCAGAGGGCACTCTGGGATGGCACAGGGCACAGGGATGAGACAGGGCACAGGGATGGCACAGGGCACTCCTTGGAGGGCATAGGGGACACCAGGTAAGGCACAGGGCACAGGGATGGCACAGGGCACACCAGGGATGGCACAGGGAATTCCAGGGAGGGCACAGGGCATTCCAGGGATGGCAGAGGGAACTCTGGGATGGCACAGGGCACAGGGACGGGCCAGGCCAGTGCAGGGATGGCACATGGCATTCCAGGGATGGCACATGGCACTCCAGCGATGGCACAGGGAATTCTAGGGATGGCACAGGGCAGTCCACGGATGGCACAGTGAATTCCAGGGATTGCACAGGGCAGTCCACGGATGGCACAGTGTACAGGGATGGCACAGGCTACTGCAGGGATGGCACAGGGCAGTCCAGGAATGGCACAAAGCACTGGGATGGCCCAGGGATGTCACAGGCTACAGCAAGGATGGCACTTGACACTCCAGGGATGGCACAGGGTACTTTAGGAATGGCACAAAGCACTGGGATGGCACAGGGCACTCCAGGGATGGCACAAGGAATTCCAGGTAAGGCACATGGCACAGGGATATAAAACTGCACTCTAAGGACGGCACATGGCACTCCAGGAATGGCACAGTGCTCTTCAGGGATGGCACAGGGAATTCGAGGGATGGCAAAGGACACTTCAGGGACGGCACAGCACACTGCAGGAATGGCACAGGGCATTCCAGGGATGGCAGAGGGCACTCTGGGATGGCACGGGCCACTCCGGGGATGGCACAGGGCACAGGGATGGCAAAGGTCACAAGGGATGGAACCAGGCACTCCAGGGATGGCTCAGGGAATTCCGGGGATGGCACAGGGCAGTCCACGGATGGCACGGGGCACAGGGATGGCACAGGGCACTCCAGAGATGGCACAAGGAAATTCAGGGATGGTACAGGGCACTAAAGGGATGACACAGGGCACTCCAGGGATGGCACAGGCAACAGCAGGGACGTCACAGGGCATTCCAGAAATGGCACAGGGCACAGGGATGGCACAGGGCACTCCAGAGATGGCACAGGCTTCAGCAGGGATGGCACAAAGCACTGGGATGGTACAGTGGGCTCCAGGGATGGCACAGGGAATTTCAGGGATGGTACAGGGCACTCCAGAGAATGCACAGGGAACTCCGTGGATGGCACAGGGATTTCCAGGGATGGCACATGGCAAAAGGGATGGCAGAGGGCACTCTGGGATGGCACAGGCCACTCCACGAATAGCACGGGGCTCAAGGGTTGGCAGAGGGTACTCGAGGGATGGTTCAGGGAATTCCGGGGATGGCACAGGGCAGTCCACGGATGGCACAGGGCACAGGGATGGCACAGGCTACTGCAGGGATGGCATAGGGCATTCCAGGATGGCACAGGGCACACCAGGAATGGCACAAAGCATAGGGATGGCACAGGGATGGCACAGGGATGGCACAGGCTACAGCAGAGATGGCACAGGGATGGCACAGGGCACAGGGACGGCACAGGCTACTGGATGGATGGCACATAGCACTCCAGGGATGGCACAGGGCACTCCAGGGATAGCACAGGGAATTCCAGGGATGGCACAGGGCAGTCCACGGATGGCACAGGGCACAGGGATGGCACAGGCTACTGCAGGGATGGCACAGGGCAGTCCAGGAATGGCACAAAGAACTGGGATGGCACAGGGATGGCACAGGCTACAGCAGGGATGGCACATGGCATTCCAGGGATGGCAGAGGGCCCAGGGATGGCACAGGCTACTGCAGGGATGGCACAGGGCACTCCAGGGATGGCACAGGGTACTTCAGGGATGGCACAAAGCACTGGGATGGCACAGGGCACTCCCGGGATTGCACAAGGAATTGCAGGGATGGCAAATGGCACAGGGATATAAAACTGCACTCTAACGATGGCACATGGCACTCCAGGAATGGCACAGTGCTCTGCTGGGATGGCCAGGGAATTCCATGGATGGCAGAGGGCACTCTGGGATGGCACAGGCCACTCCAGGGATGGCACAGGGCACAGAGATGGCACAGGGCACAAGGGATGGCACAGGGCACTCCAGGTATGGCAGAGGGCACTCTGGGATGGCACAGGCCACTCCAGGGATGGCACAGGGCACAAGGGATGGCACAGGGCATTCCAGGGATGGCTCAGGGAATTCCGGGGATGGCACAGGGCAGTCCACGGATGGCACAGGGCACAGGGATCGCACAGGAAACTGCAGGGATGACTTAGGGCATTTCGGGATGGAACAGGGCACTCCAGGAACGGCACAAAGCACTGGGATGGCACAGGGATGGCACAGGCTACAGCAGAGATGGCACAGGGATGGCACGGGGCACAGGGATGGCAGATGGCACTCCAGAGATGGCACAAGGAATTCCAGGGATGGCACAGGGCACATGGATGGCACAGGGCACTAAAGGGATTGCACAGGCTACAGCAGGGATGGCACAAAACACTGGGATTGTACTGTGGGCTCCAGGCATGGCACAGGGCACAGGGATGGCACAGGGCACTCCAGGGATGGCACAAAGCACTGGGATGGTACAGGGATGGCACAGGCTACAGCAGAGATGGCACAAGGCACAGGGCACTCCAGGGATGGCACAGAGAATTTGAGGGATGGCGCAGGGCACAGGCATGGGACAGGGTACAGGGATGGCACAGGGCACTCCTTGGATGGCATAGGGCACTCCAGGGAAGGCACAGGGCACTCCAGGGAAGGCACAGGGCACTCCAGGGAAGGCACAGGGCACAGGGATTGCACAGGCTACTGCAGGGATGGCACATGGCACTCCAGGGATGGCACAGGGTACTTCAGGTATGGCACAAAGCACTGGGATGGCACAGGGCACTCCAGGGATGGCACAAGGAATTCCAGGGATGGCACATGGCACAGGGATATAAAACTGCACTCTTATAATGGCACATGGCACTCCAGGAATGGCACAGTGCTCTGCAGGGATGGCACAGGGAATTCCATGGATGGCAGAGGGCACTCTGGGATGGCACAGGCCACTCCAGGGGTGGCACACGGCACAGGGATGGCACAGGGCAAAAGGGATGGCACAGGACACTCCAGGGTTTGTCTCATGGAATTCCAGGGATGGCACTGGGCAGTCCACGGATGTCACAGGGCACAGGGATGGCACAGGCTACTGCAGGGATGGCATAGGGCATTCCGGGATGGCACAGGGCACTCCAGGAATGGCACAAAGCACTGGGATGGCACAGGAATGGCACAGGCTACAGCAGAGATGGCACAGGGATGGCACGGGGCACAGGGATGGCACAGGGCACTTGTCCTGGGTTGTAGTTTAGGATGTATTCTATCACCATCTTCAGTTAATGGCCCATAAATGCCTTTTGCATGACTCAGAGATAACTCCCTCCGGGAGTTATCTCTCTCTTTAATGGGCCATTAAGGCTCTCTTCCATGACTCATCATCCCATTGTGAGATGCTCCGCCCATGGGAAAGAGCCAAGCATTCTCACCTGGATATAAGCTGGGATTTGGGACAGTAGAAGCAGCCCTCTTTCACTGGATTCCCAGAAGACCAGAGCTACCAGACCTTTCTACAAGATTTCTGTTTCAAGAAAACCACCTCGTATGGACTGTTTCCATCACCCTGATCAGGTTGTATTCTGACTCTGTCACTGGTTTTTTCTTTTTGTATTTATTTTATTTTATTCTATTTTATTTTCCTTTTCTTCTCATTAAATTTTATTTCTGACTTAGAGCCTCTTACTTGGTTTGTTTTTAAACCACAACATAATTTTGGCGCCCAACTTGGGGCAGAGGCAATAAGAAAAGTCAGAAATTACAATTTTATTGAGGACACCTGTCTGTTATGATGCCCAACATGCTTACATGCGTCTTATACCTATCTCTCTACATTTTTCCAAACGTGGGGCACTATCTGCCGGCCTTAATACTCCTGCATAGACCAGGATATGGTACTAAAATTGCTTTACTGGTCTATTATGTCCATTGCTTGATAAAATCTGAGGCAATGAACATTATTCAGAATATATACCCAGTTTTGTATTCTTGTTCTAGTCTAGGATGCTACGTCTGGAGCCTCAACAATCTCACCCAGCCCCTGTGGGGAGGAGTAAAGAATGATTTTTTCCAGCTTTTCAAGAAGGACACAGCAGTTTTTAAAAATATTGAGTACCCTCTGGATGCCAAGGACAGCATAATGTTCTTGTTAGTCCTGCTTTGTTTTCTCTGCACCATGCTTAGAATCAAAACACTACATGGTGTGTTGGAGCATGTTCTTAAAGAAGTAGAAGAGGTAAAAAAAAGCAAAGCAATAACATCGACGACTACACAGACTCTCACAGAGGAAAAAGGAACCAAACGTGCTGTCAGCATCTCCACACAAACCGTCACTGAACCGGAACAGCCTAAACCAGTAGCAGTTGCCACCACTCAGAAGAAGAAATCAAGGAGCAAATCAGTCCGCATAGCGACTGACGAGGATGGAGCAGGACCTTCGCACTCAGCTGAAGAGACAGAGACAGAGATCATCACCCGCTCTCTATCTCTGGGTGAGCTGCGTGACCTGCGAAGGGAATTCACCCGTCAGACCAACGAGTCCATCCTCACCTGGCTGCTCCGCATCTGGGATGCTGCAGCCAATGACACCATTCTGGATGGAACTGAGGCCAGGCAACTGGGATCACTGTCCCGGGATGTGGTCATTGACCAGGGAATTGGAAAAACCCAAGAAACTCTCAGCCTCTGGCAGCGACTGCTAACAAGTGTGAAAGACAGATACCTTTGTAAAGAAGACCTCCTAGTGCACCAAGGAAAATGGAACACAACAGAACAAGGTATCCGATGCCTAAGGGAATTGGCTGTGCTGGAGATCATTTTTGCAGAAGATGAGAGATTTCCTAAGAGCCCAGATGATGTCCAGTGCACATCACGGATGTGGTTGAGATTTGCACGGCTTGGACCAGAGATGTACTCACGTTACCTGGCAACACTGCAATGGAGAGAAGGTGAGGACAAGGTGGGTGTCCTGGCTAATAAACTAAGGATTTACGAGGACACTGTCACCGCCCCAGTTCGTGTCCATGTCTCATCTGTGGAAACAAGACTGGCTGAGCAAGTCAGGAACTTATCTGAAGAAGGCCATCAGAAACTGAAAAAAGAACTTAAGGAAGAAATTTACGATATTTCACCAGAGCCGACGAGAGTCTCTACGATTAGGAGCAGGCGTCCCCCAGCCAGGGAGAGAGGATACACACCCCGAGGTAACCTTTGGTCTTTTCTTCGGGAGCATGGAGAAGATATGAAGAAGTGGGATGGAAAACCTACCTCCTCCTTAGCAGCCCGGGTACGTGAACTGAAAAGAGAAATGCCTACAACAAAAAGCTCATCTAGAATCAGTGTTGCTCCGGTCTCTCGTGCACAGAACTCCAGACGTTACAGGAATGATGATATGACTGATCCTCTTGAAGGAACCTCAGCAACTCATTTACAGGAAGAGAACAACGTATGCGATGACCAGGAATAGGGGGGCCCTGCCTCTAGCCAGGAAGAGGAAAGGGACAATCGGACCTACTGGACTGTGTGGATCCGATGGCCTGGCACATCTGACCCACAAAGATATACGGCATTGGTTGACACTGGGGCCCAATGTACCATGATGCCATCAAGGTATGTAGGAACAGAATCCATTTCTATTACAGGAGTAACGGGAGGGTCCCAGGAACTGACTGTATTAGAAACCGAAGTGAGTTTAACTGGGAACGAGTGGCAGAAACACCCTATCGCAACTGGCCCAGAGGCCCCATGCATCCTCGGCATAGACTATCTCAGGAATGGATATTTCAAAGATCCAAAAGGATATCGTTGGACTTTTGGGATAGCCGCAGTGATGAAAGAAGACATCAAACAATTGAATACCTTGCCTGGTCTCTCAGATGACCCCTCTGCTGTGGGACTGCTGAAAGTAGAAGAACAACAAGTACCAATTGCCACAGCAACAGTACACCGTCGGCAATACCGCACAGACAGAGACTCTGTGATCCCCATACATGAGATGATCCGTAAACTGGAAAGCCAAGGGGTGGTCAGTAAGGCCCGTTCACCTTTCAACAGCCCGATTTGGCCGGTGCGTAAGTCCAGTGGAGAATGGAGACTGACGGTGGATTACCGTGGTCTGAATGAAGTCACACCACCACTGAGCGCTGCTGTGCCAGACATGTTAGAGCTTCAGTACGAGCTTGAGTCCAAAGCAGCAAAGTGGAATGCAACCATTGATATCGCCAACGCCTTCTTCTCCATTCCTTTGGCAGCGGAGTGCAGACCTCAGTTTGCCTTCACCTGGAGGGGCGTGCAGTACACCTGGAACCGACTGCCCCAGGGGTGGAAACACAGCCCCACCATCTGCCATGGACTGATCCAGGCTGCACTGAAAAAGGGTGAGGCTCCAGAGCATCTGCAGTACATTGACGACATGGTCATATGGGGGAATACACCAGAGGAGGTCTTCAAGAAAGGAGAAGAAATTATCCAAATTCTGCTGAAAGCTGGTTTTGCCATTAAAAGAAGCAAGGTTAAGGGACCAGCTCAAGAAATCCAGTTCTTGGGGGTCAAATGGCAAGATGGTCGTCGCCAAATCCCCACAGAGATAATCAACAAGATCACAGCCATGTCCGCACCTACCAACAAAAAGGAAACACAAGCTTTCCTAGGTGCCATAGGCTTTTGGAGGATGCACATTCCTGAGTACAGTCAGATCGTGAGCCCTCTCTACTTGATGACCCGCAAGAAGAATAATTTCCACTGGGGGCCTGAACAGCAACAAGCTTTTGTTCAGATCAAGCAAGAGGTTGCTCATGCAGTAGCCCTGGGCCCAGTCAGGACGGGACCAGATGTGAGGAATGTGCTTTACTCTGCAGCTGGAAACAATGGTTTGTCTTGGAGCCTTTGGCAGAAGGTGCCTGGGGAGACTCGAAGCCGACCATTGGGATTCTGGAGCAGAAGTTACAGAGGCTCCGAAGCCAACTACACTCCCACAGAGAAGGAGATATTGGCTGCCTATGAAGGAGTTCAAGCCGCCTCAGAAGTGATTGGCACTGAAACACAGCTGCTTTTGGCACCCCGACTGCCAGTGCTGGGGTGGATGTTTAAGGGAAAGGTTCCTTCCACACATCATGCCACCGATACCACAGGGAGAAAATGGATTGCCCTCATTACACAGCGCGCCCGCATTGGAAACCCAAATCGCCCTGGAATTCTGGAAGTTATAACGAAGTGGCCGGAAGGTGAAACTTTTGGATTATCGTCTGAAGAAGAAGAAGAAGGAGAAAAGCAAATAACACGTGCTGAGGAAGCCCCACCATATAATGAGCTACCGGAGACTGAAAGACGATATGCTCTGTTCACTGATGGCTCCTGCCGAATTGTAGGAGCTAACCGAAAATGGAAAGCTGCAGCATGGAGCCCCACACGACAAGTTGCACAAGCTACCGAGGGACAAAGTGGATCGAGTCAAGTTGCAGAGCTTAAAGCTGTCCAGCTGGCTTTGGAAATTGCTGAAGGAGAAAAGTGGCCGAGGCTTTATCTCTACACTGACTCATGGATGGTAGCTAATGCTCTGTGGGGATGGCTGAATCGCTGGAAAAAGGCCAATTGGCAGCGCAGAGGAAAACCCATCTGGGCCGCTGTCATTTGGCAAGATATCGCCGCCCGAGTAAAGAGGCTGACCGTGAAGGTTCGACATGTGGATGCGCATATACCCAAAAGCCGGGCTAATGAGGAGCATCGCAACAGCGAGCAGGTAGACAAAGCTGCCAAGGTGAAAATATCACAAGTAGATCTAGATTGGCAGCACAAGGGAGAATTATTCCTAGCTCGTTGGGCCCATGATGCCTCTGGTCATCAGGGAAAAGATGCAACATATCGATGGGCCCATGACCGAGAGGTGGACCTCACTTTAGACAGCATCTCACAGGTCATCCACAGCTGTGAGACCTGCGCTGCAATCAAACAGGCCAAGCAAATGAAGCCTCTGTGGTATGGTGGACGATGGCTGAAGTACAGGTACGGGGAAGCCTGGCAAATTAGCTATATCACCCTTCCCCAAACACGCCAAGGAAAGCAGTACGTGCTAACCATGGTGGAAGTCACCACTGGATGGCTAGAAACCCACCCTGTGCCTCATGCCACTGCCCGGAACACCATCCTGGGCCTTGAAAAACAAATCCTGTAGAGACACGGCACCCCTGAGAGAATTGAGTCGGACAATGGGACCCATTTCCAAAACAACCTTATAAACACCTGGGCTAGAGAACATGGTATTGAATGGATATACCACATTCCTTATCATGCACCAGCTGCCGGGAAAGCTGAACGGTGCAACGGACTATTAAAGACTGCCCTGAAGGCACTTGGTGGGGGAACCTTCAAGAATTGAGAACTAAACTTAGACAAAGCCACATGGATAGTCAACACCCAAGGGTCTATCAATCAAGGTGGTCCTGCCCAGTCTGAACCCTTACACACAGTGGATAGAGACAAAGTACCTGTGGTACACATGAAGGGCATTTTAGGAAAGAGTGTTTGAATTAATCCCACTTCAGGCAAAGGCAAACCCGTCCATGGGATTGTCTTTGCTCCAGGACCTGGCTACACTTGGTGGGTAATGCAGAAAGATGAAGAAACCCGATGTGTACCACAGGGAGACTTAATTTTAAGTGAGAGCAGTGTGTAAGGTTTCATTCTGTATGTATATATGCATTCATCTGTAAGAATGTATTGATTTAGGCATGTTGTAGATGGTAATAGAATAAGGGGTGGATTGTCCTGGGTTGTAGTTTAGGATGTATTCTATCACCATCTTCAGTTAATGGCCCATCAATGCCTTTTGCATGACTCAGAGATAACTCTCTCCGGGAGTTATCTCTCTCTTTAATGGGCCATTAAGGCTCTCTTCCATGACTCATCATCCCATTGTGAGATGCTCCGCCCATGGGAAAGAGCCAAGCATTCTCACCTGGATATAAGCTGGGATTTGGGACAGTAGAAGCAGCCCTCTCCCACTGGATTCCCAGAAGACCAGAGCTACCAGACCTTTCTACAAGATTCCTGTTTCAAGAAAACCACCTCGTCTGGACTGTTTCCATCACCCTGATCAGGTTGTATTCTGACTCTGTCACTGGTTTTTTCTTTTTGAATTTATTTCATTTTATTCTATTTTATTTTACTTCTCATTAAATTTTATTTCTGACTTAGAACCTCTTACTTGTTTGTTTTGAAACCACAACAGCACTCCAGAGATGGCACAAGGAATTCCAGGGATGGCACAGGGCACAGGGATGGTATAGGGCACTCCAGGGATGGCACAGGCTACAGCAGGGATGGCACAAAGCACTGGGATTGTACAGTGGGCTCCAGGGATGGCACAGGGAATTCCAGGGATGGCACAGGACACTTCAGGGACGGCACAGCGCACCGCAGGGACGGCACAGGGCATTCCAGGGATGGCAGAGGGCACTGTGGGATGGCACAGGGCACATGGACGGCACAGGCAAGTGCAGGGATGGCACATGGTACTCCAGGGATGGCACAGGACACTTCAGGGACGGCACAGCGCAATGCAGGGATGGCACAGGGCATTCCAGGGATGGCAGAGGGCACTCTGGGATGGCACAGGGCACAGGTATGGCACAGTGCACTCCAGGGATGGCACAGAGAATTTGAGGGATGGCGCTAGGCACAGGGATGAGACAGGGCACAGGGATGGCACAGGGCACGACTTGGAAGGCACAGGGCACTCCAGTAAAGGCACATGACACAGGGATGGCACAGGGCACTCCTGGAATGGCACAAAGCACTTGAATGGCACAGGGATGGCACAGGCTACAGCAGGGATGGCACATGGCACTCCAGTGATGGCACAGGGAATTCCAGGGATGGCAAAGGAAACATCAGGGACGGCACAGCACACTGCAGGAATGGCACTGGGCATTCCAGGGATGGCAGAGGGCACTCTGGGATGGCACAGGCCACTACAGGGATGGCACAGGGCAAAAGGGATGGCACAGGGCACAAGGGATGGCACCGGGCACTCCATGGATGCCTCAGGGAATTCCGGGGATGGCACAGGGCGGTCCACGGATGGCACAGGGCACTGGGATGGCACAGGCTACTGCAGGGATGGCATAGGGCATTCCAGGATGGCACAGGGCACTCCAGGAATGGCACAAAGAACTGGGATGGCACAAGGAGGGCAAAGGCTACAGCAGAGATGGCACAGGGATGGCACAAGGCATAGGGATGGCACAGGGCACTCCAGAGATGGCACAAGGAATTCCAGGGATGGCACAGGGCACAGGGATGGCACAGGGCACTCCAGGGATGGCACAGGCTACAGCAGGGATGGCACAAAGCACTGGGATTGTACAGTGGGCTCCAGGGATGGCACAGGGAATTCCCGGGATAGCACAGGACACTTCAGGGACGGCACAGTGCACTGCAGGGATGGCACAGGCCATTCCTGGGATGGCAGAGGGCACTCTGGGATGGCACAGGGCACATGGACAACACAGGCAAGTGCAGGGATGGCACATGGCACTCCAGGGATGGCACAGGGCACTCCAGGGATGGCACAGGGAATTCCAGGGATGGCACAGGGCAGTCCACGGATGGCTCAGGGCACAGGGATGGCACAGGCTACTGCAGGGATGGCACATGGCACTCCAGGGATGGCACAGGGTATTTCAGGGATGGCACAAAGCACTGGGATGGCACAGGGATGCACAGGCTACAGTAGCGATGGCACATGGCACTTCAGGGATGGCTCAGGGAATTCCAGGGATGGCACAGGGCAGTCCACGGATGGCTCAGGGCACAGGGATGGCACAGGCTACTGGAGGGATGGCATAGGGCATTTTGGGATGGCACAGGGCACTCCAGGAATGGCACAAAGCACTGGGATGGCACAGGGATGGCACAGCCTACAGCAGGGATGGCACATGGCACTTCAGGGATGGCACAGGGCACAGGGATGGCACAGGCTACTGCAGGGACGGCACATGGCACTCCAGGGATGGCACAGGGTATTTCAGGGATGGCACAAAGCACTGGGATGGCACAGGGCACTCCAGGGATGGCACAACGAATTCCAGGGATGGCACATGGCACAGGGATATAAAACTGCATTCTAAGGATGGCACATGGCAATCCAGGAATGGCACAGTGCTCTGCAGGGATGGCACAGGGAATTCCATGGATGGCAGAGGGCACTCTGGGATGGCACAGGCCACTCCAGGGATGGCACAGGGCACAGGGATGGCACAGGGCACTCTGGGATGTCACAGGGCACTCCAGGGATGGCTCCGGGAATTCCGGTGATGGCACAGGCCACTCCAGGGATGGCACAGGGCACAGGGATGGCACAGGCTACTGCAGGGATGGCACAGGGCATTCCGGGATGGCACAGGGAACTCCAGGAACTGCACAAAGCACTGGGATGGCACAGGGATGGCACAGGCTACAGCAGAGATGGCACAGGGATGGCACGGGGCACAGGGATGGCACATGACACTCCAGCGATGGCACAAGGAATTCCAGGGATGGCACATGTTATAAATTGGGCCAGGAGACCTTCTCCTTTGAAAAGCCTTTATTAGTCAGCTCTTTAAAGGGGGAACTCGAGGGGTCGCCTGCGCCGCCGCTGCTCCTGTCGCCGCCCTCGCTCCTGTCGCCTCTGAGGATCAGGTGTCAGTCGGACCTTCTGTTCTCGCCGCAGCAGAGTCGGGAGGCTCCGATCTCGCAGGAATCCCCGGCAACCCAACTGGGCTCGTGTGGTCTAGGGGTGTCACTTCTTCCCAGTCCCTTTGTGGTCGTGGCGAGGCGGCAGAAGCAGAATTCAGTCTTTAGGTAGCTGAGGGTCTTCTTGGTGTTGTAGTACCTCCCTTTTTACCTGGATTTGGTGCTGGGTCACGGCTTGTGGGTCCGCTTGCCGGCAACTGCACTTCGGTTTTGGAGCGGTGCACCATGGAAGTCCTTGGATTTTCCTATTAGGCGGGGCCGGCAGCTCGAGGAGCCGGCAGGGAACGGCGACAGCCTAGCCCGACGGAAGCGGGGGGGGGGCCCCGGGGTTTTAGAGGGGGTATACAACTTGGAATAAGATTTTTGAGGGTACAAACTTTGGTACAAACAGCTTAACTGATCGGTTTACAACTGGCATAATATTTGAAACAGTACAACTTTTTAACAAATGGCAGACTGTGTAAGAAAATGGGAATCTCTTACATTTTATTCATTTCAGTCCCCCCTCTATTTCTTTGATCGGGCCTTTTGCCCGCATCAATTGGCAGTTTTTGATTCATGGGAGTATATCTTTTTTAATTTCTGGTATTGATTATGTATTCTTTTGGCTTTATTCAGTTCTTCAGTATGGGGTTCTAGTCTTATTTCAGTAGGTTTGGGGCTTGCTTGAATGGTTGCAGTTCGAATTAAACAGGGGAATATGCAGGGAAGGAGTAGAAAGCTGGCAAGGATGCTTATTACAATAAATAAGTCAATAGGTAAGTTTTTATTAAGGGGCTCATCAATTTCATTTAGTGGCTTTTCTTTTATTAAATTTGCAACTCTCTTTGGATTGTCTAATTTTTTTTGGTAAAACAATTCTCTTATAGGGCACTCTCTAGTTAGGTGCTGCATAAACGTTGCAGCAATTTTTACCATCCAATATTGTTTTTCATTTTTTCGGCAAGTAGATACTTGGGTTATATTAAAACACGTGGGACTCACATGAGTGAGGGCACACCAGGGATGGCACAGGCTACAGCAGGGACGGCACAGGGCATTCCAGGGATGGCACAGGGCACAGGGATGGCACAGGGCACTCCAGGGATGGCACAGGCTACACCAGCGATGGCACAAAGCAATGGGATGGTACAGTGGGCTCCAGGGTTGGAACAGGGAATTCCAGGGATGGCACAGGGTACTCCTGGGAAGGCACAGGGCACTGCGTGGATGACACAGGGAATTCCAGGGATGGCACAAAGCACTTGGATGGCACAGGGTTGGCACAGGGCACTGCAGGGAGTAAACTGGGCACAGGGATGGCACAGGGCACTCCAGAGATTGCACAAGGAAATCCAGGGATGGCACAGGGCACAGGGATGGCACAGGGTACTCCAGAGATGGCACAAGGAATTCCAGGGATGGCACAGGGCACAGGGATGGCGCAGGGCACTCCAGGGATGGCACAGGCTACAGCAGGGATGGCACATAACACTGTGATGGTTCAGTGGGCTCCCGGGATGGCACAGGGAATTCCAGGGACGGCACAGGACACATCAGGGACGGCACAGCGCACTGCAGAGACGGCACAGGGCGTTCCAGGGATGGCAGAGGGCACTCTGGAATGGCACAGGGCACATGGACAGCACAGGCAAGTGCAGGGATGGCACATGGCTCTCCAGGAATGGCACAGAGAACTTCAGGGACGGCACAGCGCAATGCAGGGATGGCACAGGGCATTCCAGGGATGGCAAAGGGCACTCTGGGATGGCACAGGGCACAAGGATGGCACAGTGCACTCCAGGGATGGCACATAGAATTTGAGGGATGGCGCAGGGCACAGGGATGAGACAGGGCACAGGGATGGCACAGGGCACTCCTTGGATGGCATAGGGCACTCCAGGGAAGGCACAGGGCACAGGGATGGCACAGGGCACTCCTGGAATGGCACAAAGCACTGGGATGGCCCAGGGATGGCACAGGCTAAAGCAGGGATCGCACATGGCACTCCAGGGATGGCACAGGGCACAGGGATGGCACAGGGCACTCCTGGAATGGCACAAAGCACTGGGATGGCCCAGGGATGGCACAGGCTAAAGCAGGGATCGCACATGGCACTCCAGGGATGGCACAGGTCACAGGGATGGCACAGGGTACTCCAGAGATTTCACAAGAAAATCCAGGGATGGCACAGGGCACAGGGATGGCACAGGGCACTCCAGAGATGGCACGCGGAATTCCAGGGATGGCATAGGGCACAGGGATGGCACGGGGCACACCAGGGATGGCACAGGCTACTGCAGGGATGGCACATGGCACTCCAGGAATGGCACAAAGAACTGGGATGGCACAGGGATGGCACAGGCTACAGCAGGGATGGCACAAAGCACTGGGATTGTACTGCGGGCTCCAGGGATGGCACAGAAAATTCCAGCGATGGCACAGGAAACTTCAGGGACAGCACCGCGCACTGCAGGGACGGCACAGGTCATTCCAGGGATGGCAGAGGACACTTTGGGATGGCACAGGGCACAGGGATGGCCCAGGCCAGTGCAGGGATGGCACATGGCACTCCAGGGATGGCACAGGACACTTCAGGGACGGCACAGGGTATTCCAGGGATGGAAGAGGGCAGTCCACGGATGGCACAGGGCACAGGGATGGCACAGGATACTGCAGGGATGGCACAGGGCAGTCCAGGAATGGCACAAAGCACTGGGATGGCACAGGGATGGCACAGGCTAGAGCAGGGATGGCACATGGCGCTCCAGAGATGGCACATGGTACTTCAGGAATGGCGCAAAGAACTGGGATTGTTATAAAATGGGCCAGGAGACCTGCTCCTTTGAAAAGCCTTTATTAGTCAGCTCTTTAAAGGGGGAACTCGAGGGGTCGCCTGCGCCGCCGCTGCTCCTGTCGCCGCCCTCGCTCCTGTCGCCGCTGAGGATCAGGTGTCAGGCGAATCTGCTGCTCTCCCCGCAGCAGAGTCGGGGGTTCCGGTCTCGCGAGAATCCTCAGGAACCCAACTGGGCTCCTGTGGTCTAGGGGTGTCACTTCTTCCCAGTCCCTTTGTGGTCGTGGCGAGGCGGCAGAAGCAGAATTCAGTCTTTAGGTAGCTGAGGGTCTTCTCGGTGTTGTAGTGCCTCCCTTTTTACCTGGATTTGGTGCTGGGTCGCGGCTTTTGGGTCCGTTTGCCGGCAACTGTACTTCGGTTTTGGAGCGGTGCACCATGGAAGTCCTTGGATTTTCCTATTAGGCGGGGCCGGCAGTTCGAGGAGCCGGCAGGGAACGGCGACAGCCTAGCCCGACGGAAGGGGGGGGACCCCGGGGTTTTAGAGGGGGTATACAACTTGGAATAAGATGTTTGAGGGTACAAACTTTGGTACAAACAGCTTAACAGACCGGTTTACAACTGGCATAATATTTGAAACAGTACAACTTTTTAACAAATGACAGACTGTGTAAGAAAATGGGAATCTCTTACATTTTATTCATATCAGTCCCCCCTCTATTTCTTTGATCGGGCCTTTGCCCGCATCAATTGGCAGTTTTTGATTCATGGGAGTATATATTTTTTAATTTCTGGTATTGGTTATATATTCTTTTGGCTTTATTCAGTTCTTCAGTTTGGGGTTCTAGTTTTATTTCAGTAGGTTTGGGGCTTGCTTGAATGGTTGCAGTTCGAATTAAACAGGGGAATATGCAGGGAAGGAGTAGAAAGCTGGCAAGGATGCTTATTACAATAAATAAGTCAATAGGTAAGTTTTTATTAAGGGGTTCATCAATTTCATTCAGTGGCTTTTCTTTTATTAAATTTGCAACTCCCTTTGGATTGTCTAATTTTTTTTTTTTTTTTGGTAAAACAAGTTCTCTTATAGGGCACTCTCTAGTTAGGTGCTGCATAAACGTTGCAGCAATTTTTGCCATCCAATATTGTTTTTTATTTTTTACTTGGGTTATATTAAAACACGTGGGACTCACATGAGTGTGAACTCTTATAAGGGACTGCAGATTCTCTTCATCATAGATGAGATGGTAGCCCCTAGAGCATGTTCCTTTGGCATGTTTGCTTATTAATGGGACTATAATTAGTCCTCCCAAGAGTCCAGTATGAACCATTATCTCGATCTCACCTGGTCTTGCCTCTTGGGTTAGGGAAGTGGGATAGTCATTCTTAGAGCATGCTCCTTCGGTGGGTTTGCTCATCAATAGGACTATAATTAGTCCTCCCAAGAGTCCAGTATGAACCATTATCTCGATCTCACCTGGTCTTGCCTCTTGGGTTGGGAAGTTATTTAGCTGGCCTTATGGAGTTTCTTTCAGTGTGCCCCCACTTGTTCAGTTTTTGATTAGGCTTTCTGTGGTGTGCCCTATAAGAGATCTGTAATGATATTATTATCACAACCTTTTTAAAACAGCTTAACACTTAGAACAACTTACAGAGAACATTTTTAAATGACAGTTTTTGATAACAACTTGGAAAGATTTTGAACAATGGGTTTTTTGTTGGTTTTTTTTTTTGTTTGTTTGTTTGTTTGTTTCTAATTGGGCTTTGGTTGTCTTTTGAAGGTTATTTTAAGTGTGTCTGGGTCTATTTGGAGGGAGTCTTTGCTGGGGTATCAGAGTCACTGGGAAGTGGCAATGGTTTTTTTATTCGGGATAGTTGTGTATGGTGAAGCCCCTATGTCTGACCTTGGTCGAACTCAGATTTTCAAGAGTGCTAGGGGCAAACATTTTAGCCAATTCATTCCAGTTTTTGTTATTAATTTAGTTAATACATTTTTGAAGGTTTTATTTATTCTCTCAATTCTTCTTGAGCTTTGAGGATGCCAGGGTGTATGTAACTGCCATTTCATTTTTAAGGCTTTAACAATATCATGCAGGACTTGTGCTACAAAGTGGGGGCCTCTGTCTGAAACGATGTTATTTATCAGTCTATATTGGGGGATGATGTGTTCTAGTAGTATCTTTATTACTACTTGTGCTGTTTCCCTTTTTGTAGGGAAGGCTTCCACCCAATGCGTTAAGTGATCAACTATAACCAAAAGATGCTTATGTCCTTGTATTGGAGGCATTTCTGTGAAGTCTATTTGTATGCTTTGAAAGGGTCTTAATGCTATTTGTCTTCCTCCTGGTGTGGGCTTTTTCATTACTTTTTGATATACTTTTTGACAAATTAGGCATCCTTCAGTAACTGCTTTGGCCAGGTTATAGATTCTAACACATAGGTGTTCTCTCAGGAAATGATCACACAACCCTTGGGTGCCCCAGTGGGTTAGGCTGTGGATTTCTGCCAGCATTTTTCGAGCTATTGCTTTATTTAGGAATTTTCTTCCATCTGGGGTCAGCCATTCCCCCCGCTTCCCTTGGTGTAAACCTAACTTTTTTATTTCTCTTAATTCATTTTCATCATATATGGGTTCACTAACTTTGTTAGCTGGTACATCATTTAAAGTAAGAATTTTTATTGGTTCTCCCAGCCTTTGAGCTGCTAGTTTGGCTGCTTGATCAGCTACTTGGTTGCCCTTTCCTTCAAATGTGTACTTTTTTTGATGTCCCTTGACATGTACAATTGCTATTTCTTGGGGCTTCATAAAAGATTCTAATATAAATTTAATTAATTCTTTATGTATCAGATTTTTCCCCTTTGAATTTAGGTAGCCTCTTTCTTCCCAGATTTTTCCAAATGTGTGTACTATTCCAAATGCATATCTTGAGTCTGTGTAGATTGTACCTTGGTCTTGTTCTAATAAATCTAATCCCCTCTTGAGGGCATAGACTTCACAACACTGGGCAGACCAATGGGGGGGCAGTTTTTCTTTTTCTATAACTTTTAAATTGTCCTTTTCTGTACCTTCGACTATTGCATAGCCTGATATTCTCTTTTCCTCTGTCATCTTAGATGATCCATCAATAAATAGCACCCTCCCACATGGTAGAGGTGTATCTTCAAGATCTTCCCTTACTTTTGTTTGTAAATCTATGATTTCCAGGCAATTGTGCTCTAAGTTTGGTGTGGGTTCCCCTGAGAGGATCTGGGCAGGATTTAGACTTTTTGATGTGATTAGCTCCAAATCACTGGTGCCGGTTAAAATCACTTCATATTTTAAAATTCTAGAGTCAGTCAGCCATTGTTGAGCCCTTTGGATCAACACTGTCCTGAGATCATGGGGTGTGTGTGCAATGATTTTTCCCTGCAGTGTCAGTTTTTGTGCTTCTTCTACAAGAACAGCTGTGGCTGCTACAGCCTGGAGGCAAGCCGGCCACTCTCTTGCAACTGGATCCAGAAGTTTGGAAAGATATGCGACAGGCTTTTTGTGTCCTCCCCATTCTTGGGTTAATACTCCATAATCTATTCCCCCTCCAGAGTTAATGAATAGGTCAAACTTTTTCTTAAGGTCTGGGAGACTCAGGACAGGGGCTGAAGACAATTTTGTCTTTAGGTCTTTCAATTGTTCTTCATCCTTATCTGTCCATTTTACAGGTTCAGGTGGGACTAACTTTTTATAGAGAAATTTAACACTTTGGGAATATTTTTCTATCTATAGCTTGCAATAACCAAATAGTCCTAATAATTTTCTTATATCTCTTTTTGTGGTTGGAGCTGGGATTGAGAGTATACCTGAGATTCTCTCAGGGCTTAATTTCTTACACCCTTCTCCGATGAGGTGTCTGAGGCATGTGACCTGTGATTCTACAAACTGTAATTTGTTCTTTGACACTTTGAGGCCTTTTTCCCTTAGAAAATTTAGGAGATTAATACTGTTTTTTTTCACTTCATCTTTCTCTCTCTCCAATATTAGGAGGTCATCTACATACTGCAGGATTTGTACATTATTTTTAGGGATAAACTGCCTTAGTAACTCTTCTAGGGCTTGCCCGAAAAGGTTTGGGCTTTCAGGGAACCCTTGAGGAAGACGAGTCCATCTTAGTTGCTGCTTTCTCTTACTTTCAGGGCACTCCCATTCGAAAGCAAACCAATCTCGGCTTCCTTCTGCCAAAGGACAGGCCCAAAAAGCATCTTTTAAATCTACTACAGTAAACCAGGAATGTTCTTTAGGGATCCTGCTCAGGAGTGTGTAGGGGTTTTGTACCACCAGGTGCCTGGTAATTGTTTTTTTGTTTACTTCTTTTAGGTCTTGCACTAATCTAAACTTATTTTCTGCTTTTTTTACAGCCAGAATAGGGGTGTTGTGGGGTGACGTACAAGGTTCTAATATTCTTTCTGTGAGTAGATGGGTTATAACTGGGGTTAGTCCTTTTTTCCCTTCCAGAGAAATAGGATATTGCCTGACCCTTATAGGAGGCGTATTTTCTTGCATTTTTATTTCTATAGGTGGGATATCTAAATATCCATATTTTCCCTCCTCGGCCCAGACTTCTGGCTTGACTTCTCCTAAGTCTCTAACAGTCAGCCTCATGATTTGTAGCACCATTCTTCCTTTTCTAGGAAGAATCCTTACTCCTAACTGAACTTGCAGGTCCTTTCCCAGCAGGCTACTGTCTACTTTGGGTAGATATATCGAATGAGTGACACATCTTTTGGAATTTTCTTTAATTTCTACATTTTTTATAACTGAAGCCTCGAAAGGCTCCCCTTCTGCTCCTAGGACTCCACATGTCTTTCTTCTAATCGCAATTTTAGCTGGAAGTTGGTTAATACATGATTTATCTGCACCAGTATTCACTAAAAACTCAAACTCTTCATGTTGGGGACCTACTTCAAAATTTACTATGGGCCCTTCTTGATGTTTCATGGGGTCCCCTAACGCATAGAGCCCATGACACCCCCAATCCTCCTTGACCTCCTTCCTCAATAATTTTTCTAATGCCTCTTGTTCCCTCATGACAGTCTCATTAAATGACCTTTTTTTGCAATGTTTCTTAAAGTGTCCTATTTCTCCACAATAAAAACAGGCTCGGGTCTCTCCTGGTCTCTGAAGAGTATCCCAAGGTGGTGGGTTCCTTTCTCTTACCTTTCCTGGTAAAGATTTTGTGTTTCTTTCACTCTTAGTATCCTTTCTGAGATCCTTTACACTTTCCCTGGCCACGGCTACCATAATCCTGGTTTTTGCCTTTGTTTTTTCTTCTTCTCTCCTAAGGTATACTCTTAGGGCTTCCCTTAATAATTCATTTATTTCTCGGTCTTGCCAGTCTTTCATCTTTTCAAGTTTTTTTTTGATATCTGGCCAGGATTTTGTGACAAACTGTAACTTTAATAATATCTGTCCCTCTGGGCTATCTGGATCCAAATTAGAATACTGCTGGAAATTCCATCTGAGCCTGCTCAGCCAGGCTGCTGGGGTTTCATCTTTCTCTTGCATCCTGTTAAAAGCTAATTTGGTGTTGCTACTCCGAGGAACTGATTCTTTAATACCTCTTATCATTAGGTTTCTATAATCTTCCATATTTCTCCTCTCTTCTCCTCTGTTTGGGTCCCACCCTGGGTCAGCTATTGGCAACTTCTGGTCACCGGGTGGGCCCATTCGGTTTTCTCTTTCCCAGATGCGCATCCCTGCTGCCCTAACCAGCCGAACCTCGTCTGGATTGAATAGTATATTTAAGATGGAGTTTAGTTCTCCCCATGTATAAATATTTGGGCCCAAAAACTGGTCAATCTGGTTGGCAATTCTCACTGGGTTTTCAACTAGATTCCCCAGCTCTTTCTTAAAACTTCTGACTTCTGACGCTGTTAAAGGTGTATTGACAAATCCTATTCCTGCAACTGCCCCACCCAATGGGACCTCCTTTAGGGGAAAGAGTTTGGTTTTTGACCTGGTGTTACTGTAAGGGTAACTTTCTGGGTTTTTTATTGCCTGACAGGATGCATTGTTAGGTGCCAGACCTAACTCCCAGCTGTGAGGGGGTGCAGGGATTGTGGATGGTGAAGGAGAGGAGGTTAGACCAG
This sequence comes from Sylvia atricapilla, assembly GCF_009819655.1. Lineage (NCBI taxonomy): Eukaryota > Metazoa > Chordata > Aves > Passeriformes > Sylviidae > Sylvia > Sylvia atricapilla. The sequence continues at coordinate 190,488 of NW_027077152.1, read as the reverse complement.
TGTTAGGGAATGGCAGAGGGTAAGAGGGGTTATAAATTGGAGGGGGGTAAGCTGGGGAAGGAACAGGGATTACAGTTTGGGAAGGTATGATTTTTAGGTGAGGTTGGAGGATTACTTCGGGATAAACTGTAGGAGGAGGCAAGTGTTCTAAGGGGTCCCAATTATGGCTAGCTTCTTTTTGGTTCTTCTGCTTTTCATTCCTTTGTTTCCCTTGCTGTAACTTACATATTTTTGTTGTTTTATTTTTGACTACTTGTTTTTGCCAACAGATAGCATAGGGTATCTGTTCAACACTTGAATCTCCTCGAGATTTCAAGTATTGAGTTAATTGTGAACACATCCAGGGGTCTCTAGTTCTACACCATGGCCATTTTGCAGGTAAATTTAGGTTAGGCCAAGCTTCTATGCAATAATGGATCATCTTGATTCTGTCTAAGCTTTTAGTGGCCTCATCAACCTCCCATAGTTCTAACATTTGTCCTAGTGGACTGTCTGGTGGAATATTTCTTATCTTTTTCTCTCTTTTCTCCTCCACTGGCTCCACTCTACTTATGTATGCCCCCATTTTCACTGGGTTTCAAATAAAAACTACAGTGCTCTTACCCTGACAGAAACTTGACTTCAGGGCAATACAAAGCAAAATTATCTGACTTTGTTTTAACTAAACTTCTTTAAGGTGCCCCTACACACACATAAGTTTAAAGGCGGGCAGCCCAAATTTTAACTCTCACTCACTCTTTGAACACTCGTAAGTAGCCCCAGGGACCCTCTCCTAGGGTTTGGGCACTACCCCTGCCAGTGCTCGGAATGCCCCACAGGTAGCCTGGTGACCCGCCCTTAGGGCCTCAGCCACTACCCCTACCTAAAAGTCCCTCACACTCTGGGACTCCCTTAACTCTTACTCCTCTGCACCCGGACAGCGTACCTCTTCTCTGGGTACCCCCGACCAATGCAGACTCTTTTGTCCCAGCACCCCGACAGCTACCCCAGCCAGTCTCCAAAGCACCCCAAAAGCAGCTTATCTTTGCTACCCCAGCCGGTACTCAGACGCTCTGGGCCGTAGCCTCAGCCAGTGTGGCGCGTGCTTTACACTGCTCGAGCCCTTTTGCACGCTTGAAATTGGCCCAAGCCTTTTCTGTCACCCACTGCTTTGACGTGCCACTCACTCTCTCCTCCGCACGTCCGGAGGGGGGCGCCTATGCCCCTGGAGACGCCTCAGTCTCTCCCAGTTCACTCGCTTCCTGCTTTGGGGGGTCCGAGCTGCCGGCCCCCCCCCATTCACTCCACATTCGCTTGTCTCCACTCCCGCCACCGGTTGTTCTTACCGATGCTGCTCAGTGGCGTCCCGCGAGGCTGGCGAGCGTTGTCCTCTGGTCCGGGATGTCCAGCTGTCCAGGAGGTCCGAGGTCGGGCTGCGCCTTCCCGTCCTGGTCCTCTTCTGGGCGTGGCTTAGATCCCGGCGAGCCCCCAAATTGTTATAAATTGGGCCAGGAGACCTGCTCCTTTGAAAAGCCTTTATTAGTCAGCTCTTTAAAGGGGGAACTCGAGGGGTCGCCTGCGCCGCCGCTGCTCCTGTCGCCGCCCTCGCTCCTGTCGCCGCTGAGGATCAGGTGTCAGGCGAATCTGCTGCTCTCCCCGCAGCAGAGTCGGGGGTTCCGGTCTCGCGAGAATCCCCAGGAACCCAACTGGGCTCGTGTGGTCTAGGGGTGTCACTTCTTCCCAGTCCCTTTGTGGTCGTGGCGAGGCGGCAGAAGCAGAATTCAGTCTTTAGGTAGCTGAGGGTCTTCTCGGTGTTGTAGTGCCTCCCTTTTTACCTGGATTTGGTGCTGGGTCGCGGCTTTTGGGTCCGTTTGCCGGCAACTGTACTTCGGTTTTGGAGCGGTGCACCATGGAAGTCCTTGGATTTTCCTATTAGGCGGGGCCGGCAGTTCGAGGAGCCGGCAGGGAACGGCGACAGCCTAGCCCGACAGAAGGGGGGGGGGACCCCGGGGTTTTAGAGGGGGTATACAACTTGGAATAAGATGTTTGAGGGTACAAACTTTGGTACAAACAGCTTAACAGACCGGTTTATAACTGGCATAATATTTGAAACAGTACAACTTTTTAACAAATGACAGACTGTGTAAGAAAATGGGAATCTCTAACATTTTATTCATATCACAGGGATGGCACATGGCACAGGGATATAAAACTGCACTCTAAGGATGGTACCTGGAACTCCAGGAATGGCACAGTGCTCTGCAGGGATGGCACAGGGAATTCCATGGATGGCAGAGGGCACTCTGGGATTGCACAGGCCACTCCAGGGATGGCACAGGGCACAGGGATGGCACAGGGCACAAGGGATGGCACAGGGCACTCCAGGCATGGCTCAGGGAATTCCGGGGATGGCACAGGGTAGTCCACGGATGGCACAGGGCACAGGGATGGCACAGGCTACTGCAGGGATGGCATAGGGCATTCCGGGATGGCACAAAGCACTAGGATGGCACAGGGATGGCACAGGGCACTCCAGAGATGGCACAAGGAATTCCAGGGATGGCACAGGGCACAGGGACGGCACAGTGCACTCCAGGAATGGCACAGGCTACAGCAGGGATGGCACAGGGCATTCCAGGTATGGCACAGATAAGAGGGATGGCACAGGGCACTCCAGGGATGGCCCAGGCTACAGCAGGGATGGCACAAAGCACTGGGATGGTACAGTGGGCTCCAGGGATGGCACAGGGAATTCCAGGGATGGCACAGGGTACTCCAGGGAAGGCACAGGGTACTCCGTGGATGACACAGGGAATTCCAGGGATGGCACAAAGCACTGGGATGGCACAGGGTTGGCACAGGGCAATGCAGGGAAGACACTGGGCACAGGGATGGCACAGGGCACTCCAGAGATTGCACAAGGAAGTCCAAGGATGGCACAGGGCACAGGGATGGCACAGGGTACTCCAGAGATGGCACAAGGAATTCCAGGGATGGCACAGGGCACAGGGATGGCACAGGGCATTCCAGGGATGGCACAGGCCACAGCAGGGATGGCACAAAGCACTGGGATTGTACAGTGGGCTCCAGGGATGGCACAGGGAATTCCAGGGATGGCACAGGACACTGCAGGGACGGCACAGGGCATTCCAGGGATGGCAGAGGGCACTCTGGGATGGAACAGGGCACATGGACAGCACAGGCAAGTGCAGGGATGGCACAGGGCACTCCAGGGATGGCACAGGGTAGTTCAGGGATGGCACAAAGCACTGGGATGGCACAGGGCACTCTAGGGATGGCACAGGGCACTCTAGGGATGGCACATGGCAAAATGATATAAAACTGCACTCTAAGGATGGCACATGGCACTCCAGGAATGGCACAGTGCTCTGCAGGGATGGCACAGGGAATTCCATGGATGGCAGAGGGCACTCTGGGATGGCACAGGCCACTCCAGGGATGGCCCAGGGCACAGGGATGGCACAGGTCAAAAGGGATGGCACCGGTCACTCCAGGGTTGGCTCAGGGAATTCCGGGGATGGCACAGGGCAGTCCTCGGATGGCACAGGGCACAGGGATGGCACAGGGCACAAGGGATGGCACAGGGCTCTCCAGCGATGGCAGAGGGCACTCTGGGATGGCACAGGCCATTCCAGGGATGGCACAGGGCACTGGGATGGCACAGGGCACTCCAGGGATGGCACAGGTTACAGCAGGGATGGCACAGTGCACTGGGATTGTACAGTGGGCTCCAGGGATAGCACAGGGAATTCCAGGGATTGCACAGGGTACAGGGACGGCCCAGCGCACTCCAGGGACGGCACAGGCCATTCCAGAGATGGCAGAGGGCACTCTGGGATGGCACAGGGCACATGGACGGCACAGGCAAGTGCAGGGATGGCACATGGCACTCCAGGGATGGCACAGGACACTTCAGGGACATCACAGCGCAATGCAGGGATGGCACAGGTCATTCCAAGGATGGCATAGGGCACTCTGGGATCGCACAGGGCACAGGGATGGCACAGTGCACTCCAGGCATGGCACAGAAAATTTGAGGGATGGCGCAGGGCACAGGGATGGGACAGGGCGCAGGGATGGCACAGTTCACTCCTTGGATGGCATAGGGAACTCCAGGGAAGGCACAGGGCAATCCAGGGAAGGCACAGGGCACAGGGATGGCACAGGCCACTCCTGGAATGGCACAAAGCACTGGGATTGCCCAGGGATGGCACAGGCTACAGCAGGGATGGCACATGGCACTCCAGGGATGGCACAGGTCACAGGGATGGCACGGGGCACTCCAGGGATGGCACAAGGAATTCCAGGGATGGCAAAGGATACTTCAGGGATGACACAGCACACTGCAGGGGTGGCACAGGGAATTCCGGGGATGGCACAGGGCAGTCCACGGATGGCACAGATCACACGGATGGCACAGGCTAGAGCAGAGACGACACAGGGATGGCACTGTGCGCAGGGATGGCACAGGGCACTCCAGAGATGGCACAAGGTATTCCAGGGATGGTACAGGGCGCAGGGATGGCACAGGGCACTCCAGAGATGGCACAGGCTACAGCAGGGATGGCACAGGGCACAGGGATGGTACAGTGGGCTCCAGGGATGGCACAGGGAATTCCAGGGATGGCACAGGACACTTCAGGGACGGCGCCGCGAGCTGCAAAGACGGCACAGGGCATTCCAGGGATGGCAGAGGGCACTCTGGGATGGCACAGGGCACAGGGACCGCCCAGGCCAGTGCAGGGATGGCACATGGCACTCAAGGGATGGCACAGGGTACTCTGGGATGGCACAGGCCACTCCAGGGATGGCACAAAGCACAGGGATGGCACAGAGCACAAGGGATGGCACAGGGCACTCCAGAGATGTCACAGGGCACAGGGATGGCACAGGGCACTTCAGGGATGGCTCAGGGAATTCCGGGGATGGCTCAGGGCAGTCCACGGATTGCACAGGGCACAGGGATTGCACAGGCTACTGCAGGGATGGCACAGGGCAGTCCAGGAATGGCACAGAGCACTGAGATGGCACCGGGATGGCACAGGCTACAGCAGAGATGGCACACGGATGGCACGGGGCACAGGGATGCCACAGGGCACTCCAGAGATGGCACAAGGAATTCCAGGGATGGCACAGGGCACAGGGATGGCACAGGGCACTTCTGGGATGGCACAGGCTACAGCAGGGATGGCACAAAGCAGTGGGATTGTACAGTGGGCTCCAGGGATGGCACAGGGAATACCAGGGATGGCACAGGACATTTCAGGGACGGCACAGCGCACTGCAGGGACGGCACAGGCCATTCCTGGGATGGCAGAGGGCACTCCAGGGAAGGCACAGGGCACTCCGTGGATTGCAAAGGGAATTCCAGGGATGGCACAAAGCACTGAGATGGCACAGGGATGGCACAGGGCACAGGGATGGCACAGGGCACTCCAGAGATGGCACGAGAAAATCCAGGGATGGCACAGTGCACAGGGATGGCACAGGGCACTCCAGAGATGGCACAAGGAATTCCAGGGATGGCACAGGGCACAGGGATGGCACAGGGCACTCCAGGGATGGCACAGGCTACAGCAGGGATGGCACAAAGCGCTGGGATTGTACAGTGGGCTCCAGGGATGGCACAGGGAATTCCAGGGATGACACAGTGGGCTTCAGGGACGGCGCCGGGCGCTGCAAAGACGGCACAGGGCATTCCAGGGATGGCAGAGGGCACTCTTGGATGGCACATGGCACAGGTGAAGTGAATAAAATTAAGGGACTCCTAGTTGTTCAAGTGTTGGAAGTTTGGTTACTGTTACTTGTTACTGTTGAGTGCACTGGTATCCATAGCAACTTGCATGCCCCTTACCTTCCCTCGAAAGTTTGTATCCCAAACCCCAGTTTCTTACCCCTTGTATTGTACACCCCTTGGCCTCTGCTGCTCCTCCCACCTGCCCTCTGCCTGCTCCACTTCCTGCGTGCTCCACTTCCCGTTCCCTGCCAGTGCCCGGCCTGCCCATCAAACTGCTGTTGCCACCCTTATGGAAAACCCAAGGACTCCCATGAAGCTCCACTCCAAGTGGAAGTGGAGTTGCTGGCAAAATGGTCCAAAAGGTGCAACCCAACACAAAATCCAAATAAAGGAAAAACACTACAGTACTGAGAGGACCCTCAGCTACTGGAGGACTGATTCTGCCGTCTCACCATGACCACAGGAGAACTGAGCAAAGGTGACAACCCTAGACCAGATGTGCCAAATTGAGTTCCTGGGGACTCCCGTGAGGCAGGAATCCCGACTCTGCGGCGTGGGCAGCAGATTCGTCTCGGACCTCCTCCTCAGCGGCGACCCGAGAGAAAGGGAGCAGCGGCGGCGCAGGCGACCCCTCGAGTTCCCCTTTTGAAAAGAGCTGATTTTAATAAAGGCCTTTCAAAAGGAGCAGGTCTCCTGGCCCAATTTTTATCAGCTGGGGACTCGTCCGGGATAAGCCACGCCCAGAAGAGGACCAGGACGGGAAGGCGCCGCCCGACTTTGGGCTCCTGGACAGCTGGACATCCCGGACCTGAGGACGACGCCCGCTAGCATCGAGGGACGCCACTAGGGGGCATCGGTGAGCAACCGGTGGCGGGAGTGGAGGCGGACGAGTGTGGAGTGAATGAGGGGGGGGGCTGGCAGCTCAGACCCCCCGAGCGAGTGACCACTGAGCAACTGAGGCGCCTCCAGGGGCGTAGTGGGCCCCCCTCCGGACGTGCGGAGGAAAGCTAGAGTGTGTGTGGCACGTCATAGGGTGAGAGAGGATATAGGTCCCCCCCATTAGATCTGTAGGGGTAGACCACCTAGGCTGCCTTGAGCGTGCGGGGTAGCCAGGGGTGAGTGTGAGGCACGCACCACACCAAGGGTGTGGGGAGAGAAAGAGGGCACTGGCTGAAGCTACGGCCCGGGGGTCTGAGTACTGGCTGGGGTAGCAGAGGGGCTGCTTTCGGGGTACTTTAGACACTGGCTGGGGTAGCTGTCGGGGTGCTGGGATAAAAGAGCTGCACTGGCTGAGGCTATAGTCCGGAGTAGCTGTCGGGGTGCAGGGTGTGAAAGTTAGGGAAGAGGTCTCAGAGCACAAGAGACCTGCATGTAGGGGAGAGAGTGAGTTGTGCACTACATACCCGAGTGCTGGCTGTGGTAGTGGCCGGAACCCTAAGGGCGGGTTGCCCGGGCTACTTTCGGGGGCTCGTGGTACGTAGGGAGTGAGTGAGAGCCGGCTGGGGTAGTGGCTGGAATCCTGAGGGCGGGTTGCCCAGGCTACCTTCGGGGCTTGTGAGTGGGGGTACTGGCTGGAGTAGCAGGTGAAGCTACTTTCGGGGTGCTGGAGTGCTTGTGATATTAAACTTTGAGTAGCCCGTCTTTAAACCTAAGTTCGAGTAGGGGCACATTAAGGAAATTTAATTTAAAGATAAGGGTCAGGTACTTATAAGTTTGTGTTGCTCTGTCTTAAAGTTTCTGTTCGGGTAAGAGCACCTTATCGTTCTTATTTGAGACCCAGTGAGAATGGGAGCGTGTATGAGCAAACAAAAGCAGTGTGAGGAGAAAGGAGAAGAAAAATAAAAAAATATTCCACCAGATAGTCCGCTAGGACAGATAACTGGATACTGACCAGGAACATTTTTTTCTATTACTCTGAATTTAAAAAAGAAAAAAAAAAGAAAAAAAAAAAAAAAAAAAAAAAAAAAAAAAGGTTGAATTCGAGTGGAAAATATTTTTGAGGGGGGAAAAACCCCTTAAAAATGAAAAAAAAAAAAAAAGTATTAAAACTTCTATTGCTGCTTATCATATTATTTGTTAATTGATTGCATACACAGATCGCGTGTGGTTTTTTTAAATGTTTAAAATTTCTAAAGGATCTTACTTATCCTAGATAACTTCATTGTAGGAAATATTTTTTTGTTTCTGATTTAGAAGCAAGCTAGTTTGGTAGCAATGAGAGCAACTACCCATTTGTTTAATTTGAAATCTGAGATTTCTCTTTTTCATCTAGTCCATTTCATTTTTCCAGGATTCAGAACTGTAGATACTAAAATCTTGCTGTTATTCACATAAGCACCCTACCAATGCTACTTATAAGACTGTGGTGTGGCTGGAAATGAGTATTTTCAATTCTAAGAATCTCACCTGTCAAATGATGTGATTATTAACTGGCATTTTTTTATGAGGTTTGAAAGGTTCAATCACACAGATACCTTCTCAGCAGTATCTTTTTTGGGATTTTCATAGTATTTCATAACAAAGTCGTAAACTTTGGAATAGTAGAAATTGCAGTGTTTCGTTTATTTGCAGCAAGTGTTTAATGCTAGTAAAGTAGATTCTTTCTTAGTTATTTATTTTTTTAATCTATGTATAAGGTTCTGATCCTGTGTTTTTTTTTTTAGTTCATATGCTAAGCTAGAATTCCATTGATTTCAGCACAACCCGTGAAAATTACATTCTTTACTCTGATCTCACTGTAATCTGTCTGTTAAGTGGTAAGGTGAATGTGAGGACTTCTGTTAAAACAGAAACCAAACTAGTATATATTTTTCCAGAAAACTTTGTCATTCCAAATAAATATAAACCAGTTGCCACGATAAATTTCTAGAGTCTTTCTAGTATGAAAAAGGTTTGTTTATATATCTCTTACTTATTTACAGTTTCATTTTTTTGTCATTTCTTTGTGGTTGTTCCAGTGATGAGGTGTCATCTGATGCCCTTTTCCTATTGCATTTATGTAAGGTCTGAAATGCCTCTAAAAGAAGTGTTTACTAATGTTTATTTTGTTTTGCTGTACTCAAGTGGTAAACGGATATAGTCATAGGTATGACCACAGTCAAAAAAAAAAAAAAAAATAGTGTCTGAGATGTAAAAAGCACTTGTTAGATTTTGACCATTTCCAAGCTAACTACTCCCTTTTGTAAGGAATCTGATATGATTTGTTTTACTATAACTCCCTTGAATAGTTATACCTAACTCATTTTTATAATTTCTTGTATGTTTATGCTTTTACCACACAGAGTCCATATATTTATTTAAAATGTGAGGGAACAATTAAATGTTTTGCATATGTTATTAAAAAAAAAAAAAAAAAAAAAAAACCTTCTGAAATCAAACCTTTTGGAAAGACAAGTCTCTTTGCTTAAACTTTTGTCATCCACTGGTCTTTTCTCACTGTAGTTACCTGAGCACTTTACTGGTCTTGACAACTTTGCACTCACCTTTCAGCCCTTACTTTTTCCTAGTGGCAGTTTATTTTCTCTGTGACTGTTGCTATGTATAGAAATATTTGAAATCTATTACATAATAGTTAAAGAAAAAAAAAAAAAATTTTGTTACAAATCTCTCATAGGACACACCCCAACAGGACCAATCAAAAAGAAGTGGGAAAACATTGAGGAGAACTCAATAAATCCAGCCAGATAACTCCCCAACCCAAGAGGCAAGGCCAGGTGAGATCAGAAGGATGGTTCATACTGGACTCTTGGGAGGACTAATAATAGTCCTATTGATGAGTAAAGCCACTGAAGGAAATGTTACTATCCCATCTATGACGGGGAAAATCTGCAGTCCCTTATACGAGTTCACACTCATGTGGATCCCACCTGTTTTGATAAAACCCAGGTATGGGAAACAATATTGGATTGCAAGAAATGCTGCCAGATTTAAGCAGCGCCTGACTGGAGAGTGTCCTATAAGAGAGTGGTTCTGTTTTGAAGAATTAGACAACCCAGAGGGAGTCGCAGATTTAATAAAGGAAAAGCCATTAATGATGAAAAAGAATGAAATAGATGAACCCCTCGGTAAAAACTTATTTATTGACTTAATAGAAAAAATCAGCCATGAACTGAACATAACAAATTGTTGGATATGTGGAAGTACACAAATGTCAGATGTGTGGCCTTGGGAAAGGAAAGGTTTAGAACCTTTAGACATCTTAAGGTGGAAATTGATGAAACAAGAACCCTCTGGTAAGGAGGAAAGGAGAAAGGAACAATGGGAGTTGAAATCTAAAGTAATTGGAGAAGAATGTGTAAAAAGAGTAGGGAAAAGATACAAAACATTTGTGGGAAGGATGGCTTGCAAAAGATACTTAGTAATAAAAAGATTTAACCCAAGAATGGATCCCCAGGGAGCCCGACACCTATTGGGCTATTGGAAAAAGAGAAACTGGGTGCATTTATAACGAAGGCTATCAGCTACATCAGTGTAGTGGACGGGGAATCAACCCCTTTTGGGGAATTAGAGAAATCTCAAAATACTGGGAGCACCCCTTTAACACCCAAAATACCTCATGGAAAGCCCCAGAGCATTTATTTTGGATTTGTGGAGATAAAGCCTATACACATCTCCCTGGGGACTGGACAGGTCGTTGCACCGTGGGCATTATCAAACCTGCTTTCTTCCTATTGACCCATGAATCTGGAAACAACCTAGGTGTGCCACTATATGACAACCTAAAAAAGAACAATAAACAAAAGCGAACTGTAATTGATATGGGCGGCACTCAGGCTTGGAAAGGAAAAATTTGGACACCAGAAGAAATCATAAAAACATATGGGCCAGCCACCTGGGCACAAGATGGGTCTTGGAGGTACCGTACTCCCATTTATATGTTAAACCGAATTATCCGATTGCAGGCAGTGTTAGAAGTTATATCAAATAAGACTGCCCTGGCCCTAGATCATATTAGCTACCAATTAGCCCAAACAAGAGCAGTGGTGTATCAAATAAGATTAGCCGTGGACTATTTGCTGGCAAATGAAGGTGGTATCTGTGCAAGGTTCAATTCATCAGAGTGCTGCCTTGAAATAGATGATAAAAGTGAAGTAATTCGGAATATTTCCAAAGAAATTAGAAAAGTTGCATATGTGGGCACCCAAGAATGGACACCCTTAATTAATACAGATTGGTGGGACAATTTTTGGTCCATAAAAGGAGCTTGGTGGAAGAAAGTAGGGTTCATAGCTCTAAGTGCAATTGCAAGTCTTCTGCTTATCCCCTGCATACTACCATGCCTAATCCGAACAGTAACCTCCACAGTACAAGCAAGCCTTCAAATTTCAGAGATCAACCCCAAGAAACACACAAATATACTCAAGCTAACTTCTAATATAAAAGAGTTGGATACAGCAGAAAGAATTTGTGACCAATATAAAAAGTTGCAAAATACGGGTTGCCAAAAATAAAGAATTGATGCGGGTTAAAACCCGATCAAAGAAAAAGAGGGGGAATTGAAGTGAATAAAATTAAGGGACTGCTAGTTGTTCAAGTGTTGGAAGTTTGGTTACTGTTACTTGTTACTGTTGAGTGCACTGGTATCCATAGCAACTTGCATGCCCCTTACCTTCCCTCGAAAGTTTGTATCCCAAACCCCAGTTTCTTACCCCTTGTATTGTACACCCCTTGGCCTCTGCTGCTCCTCCCACCTGCCCTCTGCCTGCTCCACTTCCTGCGTGCTCCACTTCCCGTTCCCTGCCAGTGCCCGGCCTGCCCATCAAACTGCTGTTGCCACCCTTATGGAAAACCCAAGGACTCCCATGAAGCTCCACTCCAAGAGGAAGTGGAGTTGCTGGCAAAATGGTCCAAAAGGTGCAACCCAACACAAAATCCAAATAAAGGAAAAACACTGCAGTACTGAGAGGACCCTCAGCTACTGGAGGACTGATTCTGCCGTCTCACCATGACCACAGGAGAACTGAGCAAAGGTGACAACCCTAGACCAGACGCGCCAAATTGAGTTCCTGGGGACTCCCATGAGGCAGGAAACCCGACTCTGCGGTGTGGGCAGCAGATTCTCCTCAGACCTCCTCCTCAGCGGCGACCCGAGAGAAAGGGAGCAGCGGCGGCGCAGGCGACCCCTCGAGTTCCCCTTTTGAAAAGAGCTGATTTTAATAAAGGCCTTTCAAAAGGAGCAGGTCTCCTGGCCCAATTTTTATCACAAGATGGCACAGGGCACTCTAGGAATGGCACAAAGGACTGGGATGGCACAGGGTTGGCACAGGCTACAGCAGAGATGGCACAGGGATGGCACGGGGCACAGGGATGGCACAGTGCACTCCAGAGATGGCACAGGCTACAGCAGGGATGGCACAAAGCACTGGGATTGTACTGTGGGCTCCAGGGATGGCACAGGGAATTCCTGGGATGGCACAGGACACTTCAGGGACGGCACAGCGCACTGCATGGACGGCACAGGGTATTCCAGGGGTGGCAGAGGGCACCCTGGGATGGCACAGGGCACATGGACGGCAGAGGCAAGTGAAGGGATGGCACAGGGCACTCCAAGGATGGCACAGGGTACTTCAGGGTTGGCACAAAGCAATGGGATGGCACAGGGCACTCCAGGGATGGCACAAGGAATTCCAGGGATGGCACAGGGCACAGGGATATAAAACTGTACTCTAAGGATGGCACATGGCACTCCAGGAATGGCACAGTGCTCGGCAGGTGTGGCACAGGGAATTCCATGGATGGCAGAGTGCACTCTGGGATGGCACAGGCCACTCCAGGGATGGCACAGGGCACAGGGATGGCAGAGAGCACAAGGGATGGCACAGGCTACTGCAGGGATGGCATAGGGCATTCCGAGATGGCACAGCGCACTCTAGGAATGGCACAAAGTACAGGGAGGGCACAGGGTTGTCACAGGCTACGGCAGAGATGGCACAGGGATGGCACGGGGCACAGGGATGGCACAGGGCACTCCAGAGATGGCACAAGGTATTCAAGGGATGGCACAGGGTGCAGAGATGGCACAGGGCACTCCAGAGATGGCACAGGCTACAGCAGGGATGGCACAGGGCACAGGGATGGCACAGGGATGGCACAGGGCACAAGGGATGGCACAGGGCACTCTAGGGATGGCTCAAAAAATTCCGGGGATGGCACAGGGCAGTCCACGGATGGCACAGGACACAGGGATCGCTCAGGCTACTGCAGGGATGGCACAGGGCATTCCGGGATGGCACAGGGCACTCTAGGAATGGCACAAACACTGGGATGGCACAGGGTTGGCACAGGCTACAGCAGAGATGGCACAGGGATGGCACGGGGCACAGGGATGGCACAGGGCACTCCAGAGATGGCACAAGGAATTGCAGGGATGGCATAGGGCACAGGGACGGCACAGGGCACTCCAGAGATGGCACAGGCTACAGCAGGGATGGCACAAAGCACTGGGATGGTACAGTGGGCTCCAGGGATGGCACAGGGTATTCCAGGGATGGCACAGGACACTTCAGGGAGGGCGCCGCGCGCTGCAAAGACGGCACAGGGCATTCCAGGGATGGCAAAAGGCACTCTGGGATGGCACAGGGCACAGGGACAGGCCAGGCAATTGCAGGGATGGCACATGGCACTCCAGCGATGGCACAGGGCACTCTGGGATGGCACAGGCAACTCCAGGGATGGCACAGGGCACAGGGATGGCACTAAGCACAAGGGATGGCACAGGGAACTCCAAAGATGGCTCAGGGAATTCCAAGGATGGCACAGGGCAGTCCACAGATGGCACAAGGAATTCCAGGTTTGGCACAGGCCACAGGGATGGCACAGGGCACCAAAGGGATGGCACAAGCTACAGCAGGGATGGCACAAAGCACTGGGATTGTACTGTGGGCTCCAGGGATGGTACAGGGAATTCCAGGGATGGCGCAGGACACTTCAGGGACGGCACAGCGTACTGCAGGGACGGCACAGGGCATTCCAGGGATGGCAGAGGGCACTCTGAGATGGCACAGGGCACATGGACGGCACAGGCAAGGGCAGGGATGGCACATGGTACACCAGGGATGGCACAGGACACTTCAGGGACGGCACAGCGCAATGCAGGGATGGCACAGGGCATTCCAGGGATGGCAGAGGGCACTCTGGGATGGCACAGGGCACAGGGATGGCACAGTGCAATCCAGGAATGGCACAGAGAATTTGAGGGATGGCGCAGGGCACAGGGATGGGACAGGGCACAGGGATGGCACAGGGCACTCCTTGGATGGCATAGGGCACTTCAGGGAAGGCACAGGGCACTCCATGGAACACACTGGGCACAGGGATGGCACGGGGCACTCCTGGAATGGTACAAAGCACAGGGATGGCCCAGGGATTGCACAGGCTACAGCAGGGACGGCACATGGCACTCCAGGGATGGCACAGGTCACAGGGATGGCACGGGGCACTAAAGCGATAGCAAAGCGAATTCCAGGGATGGCTAAGGACACTTCAGGGACGGCACAGCAAACTGCAGGGATGCAACAGGGCATTCCAGGGATGGCCGAGGGCACTCTTGGGTGGCACAGGCCACTCCAGGGATAGCACAGGGCACAGGGATGGCACAGGCTACTGCAGGGATGGCAAATGGTACTCCAGGGATTGCACAGGGTACTTCAGGGATGGCACAAAGCACTGGGATGGCACAGGGCACTCCAGGGATGACATAAGGAATTCCAGGGATGGCACATGGCACAGGGATATAAAACTGCACACTAAGGATGGTACATGGCACTCCAGGAATGGCACAGTTCTCTGCAAGGATGGCACAGGGAATTCCAAGGACTGCAGAGGGCACTCTGGGATGGCACAGGCCACTCCAGGGATGGCACAGGGCACAGGGATGGCACAGGGCACAAGGGACGGCACTGGGCACTCCAGGCATGGCACAAGGAATTCCAGGGATGGGACAAGGCACAGGGATGGCACAGGGCACTCCAGAGATGGCACAGGCTACAGCAGGGATGGCACAAAGCACTGGGATTGTACAGTGGGCTCCAGGGATGGCACAGGGAATTCCAGGGATGGCACAGGACACTTCAGGGACGGCACAGCGCACTGCAGGGACGGCACAGGGCATTCCAGGGATGACAGAGGGCATTCTGGGATGGCACAGGGCACATGGACGGCAGAGGTAAGTGCAGGGATGGCACAGGGCACTCCAGGGATGGCACAGTGTACTTCAGGGATGGCACAAGGAAGTCCAGGGATGGCACAGGGCACAGGGATATAAAACTGCACTCTAAGGATGGCACATGGCACTCCAGGAATGGCACAGTGCTCGGCACGTGTGGCACAGGGAATTCCATGGATGGCAGAGGGCACTCTGGGATGGCACTGGCCACTCCAGGGATGGCACAGGGCACAGGGATGGCACAGGGCACAAGGGATGGCACTGGGCACTCCAGGGATGGCTCAGGGAATTCCGGGGATGGCACAGGGCAGTCCACGGATGGCACAGGGCACAGGGATGGCGCAGGCTACTGCAGGGATGGCAGAGGGCATTCCGGGATGGCACAGGGCACTCTAGGAATGGCACAAAGTACTGGGATGGCACAGGGTTGGCACAGGATACAGCAGAGATGGCACAGGGATGGCACGGGGCACAGGGATGGCACAGGGCACGCCAGAGATGGCACAAGGTATTCCAGGGATGGCACAGGGCGCAGGGATGGCACAGGGCACTCCAGAGATGGCACAGGCTACAGCAGGGATGGCACAAAGCACTGGGATGGTACAGTGGGCTCCAGGGATGGCACAGGGAATTCCAGGGATGGCACAGGACACTTCAGGGACGGCGCCGCGCGCTGCAAAGACGGCACAGGGCATTCCAGGGATGGCAGAGGGCACTCTGGGATGGCACAGGGCACAGGGACGGCCCAGGCCAGTGCAGGGATGGCACATGGCACTCCAGCGATGGCACAGGGCATTTTGGGATGGCACAGGCCACTCCAGGGATGGCACAGGGCACAGGGATGGCACAGAGCACTCCAGGGATGGCTCAGGGAATTCCGGGGATGGCACAGGGCAGTCCACGGATGGCAAAGGGCACAGGGATGGCACAGGGTACTGCAGGGATCGCAGAGGGCAGTCCAGGAATTGCACAAAGCACTGGGATGGCACAGGGATGGCACAGGCTACAGCAGAGATGGCACAGGGATGCAACGGGGCACAGGGATGGCACAGGGCACAGCAGAGATGGCACAGGCTACAGCAGGGATGGCTCAAAACACTGGGATTGTACAGTGAGCTCCAGGGATGGCACAGGGAATTCCTGGGATGGCACAGGACTATTCAGGGACGGCACAGCGCACTGCAGGGACGGCACAGGCCATTTCTGGGATGGCAGCGGGCACTCCAGGGAAGGCACAGGGCACTCCGTGGCTTGCACAGGGAATTCCAGGGATGGCACAAAGCACTGGGATGGCACAGGGATGGCACAAGGCACAGGGATGGCACAGGGCACTCCAGAGATGGCACAAGGAAATCCATGGATGGCACAGGGCTCAGGGATGGCACAGGGCACTCTAGAGATTGCACAAGGAATTCCAGGGATGGCACAGGGCACAGGGATGGCACAGGGCACTCCAGGGATGGCACAGGCTACAGAAGGGATGGCACAAACCACTGGGATTGTACTGTGGGCTCCAGGGATGGCACAGGGAAATCCAGGGACGGCACAGGACACATCAGAGACGGCACAGTGCACTGCACGGATGGCACAGGGCATTCCAGGGATGGCAGAGGGCACTCTGGAATGGCACAGGGTACATGGACGGCTGAGGCATGTGCAGGGATGGCACAGGGCACAGGGGTATAAAACTGCACTCTAAGGATGGCACATGGCATTCCAGGAATGGCACAGTGCTCGGCAGGTGTGGTACAGGGAATTCCATGGATGGCAGAGGGCACACTGCGATGGCACAGGCCACTCCAGGGATGGCACAGGGCACAGGGGTGGCACAGGGCACAAGGGATGGCACAGGGCACTCCAGGGATGGCTCAGGGAATTCCGGGGATGGCACAGGGCAGTCCACGGATGGCACAGGACACAGGGATGGCACAGGCTACTGCAGGGTTGGCATAGGGTATTTCGGGATGGCACAGGGCACTCTGGGAATGGCACAAACACTGGGATGGCACAGGGTTGGCACAGGGCACAGCAGAGATGGCACAGGGATGGCGCGGGGCACATGGATGGCACAGGGCACTCCAGAGATGGCACAGGCTACAGCAGGGATTGCACAAAGCACTGGGATGGTACAGTGGCCTCCAGGGATGGTACAGGGAATTCCAGGGATGGCACAGGACACTTCAGGGAGGGCGCCGCGCGCTGCAAAGAGGGCACAGGGCATTCCAGGGATGGCAGAGCGCACTCTGGGATGGCAGAGGGCACAGGGTCGGGCCTGGCCAGTGCAGGGATGGCACAAGGCACTCCAGCGATGGCACAGGGCACTCTGGGATGGCACAAGCCACTCCAGGGATGGCACAGGGCACAGGGATGGCACAGGGCACTCCAGAGATGGCACAATGAATTCCAGGGATGGCACAGGGCACAGGGATGGCACAGGGCACTCCAGGGATGGCACAGGCTACAGCAGGGATGGCACAAAGCACTGGGATTGTACAGTGGCCTCCAGGGATGGCACAGGGAGTTCCAGGGATGGCACAGGGGAGTCCACGGATCGCACAGGGCACAGGGCTGGCACAGGGCACAAGGGATCGCACAGGGCACTCCAGGTATGGCTCAGGAAATTCCGGGGATGGCACCGGGCAGTCAACGGATGGCACAGGGCACAGGGAAGGCACAGGCTACTGCAGGGATGGCATAGGGCATTCCGGGACGGCACAGGGCACTCCAGGAATGGCACAAAGCACTGGGATGGCACAGGGATGGCACAGGCTACAGCAGAGATGGCACAGGGATGGCACGGGGCACAGGGATGGCACAGGGCACTCCAGAGATGGCACAATGAATTCCAGGGATGGCACAGGGCACAGGGATGGCACAGGGCACTCCAGAGATGGCACAGGCTACAGCAGGGATGGCACAAAGCACTGGGATGGTACAGTGGCCTCCAGGGATGGCACAGGGAATTCCAGGGATGGCACAGGACACTTCAGTGAGGGCGCCGCGCGCTGCAAAGACGGCACAGGGCATTCCAGGGATGGCAGAGGGCACTCTGGGATGGCTCAGGCACAGGGACAGGCCAGGCCAGTGCAGGGATGGCACATGGCACTCCAGGGATGGCACAGGGCACTCTGGGATGGCACAGGCCACTCCAGGGATGGCACAGGGCACAGGGATGGCACAGAGCATTCCAGGTATGTCTCAGGGAATTCCGGGGATGGCACAGGGCAGTCCACGGATGGCACAGGGCACAGGGATGGCGCAGGCTACTGCAGGGATGGCATAGGGCATTCCGGGATGTCACAAACCATTAGGATGGCACAGGGATGGCACAGGACATTTCAGGGGCGGCACAGCACACTGCAGGGACGGCACAGGCCATACCTGGGATGGCAGAGGTCACTCCAGGGAAGGCACAGGGCACTCCGTGGATTGCACAGGGAATTCTAGGGATGGCACAAAGCACTGAGATGGCACAGGGATGGAACAGGGCACTCCAGAGATGGCACAAGGAAATCCAGGGATGGCACAGGGCACAGGGATGACACAGGGCACTCCAGAGATGGCACAAGGAATTCCAGGGATGGCACAGGGCACAGGGATGGCACAGGGCACTCCAGGGATGGCACAGGCTACAGCAGGGATGGCACTAAGCACTGGGATTGTACAGTGGCCTCCAGGGATGGCACAGGGAATTCCAGGGATGGCACAGGAGACTTCAGGGACGGCACAGCGCACTGCAGGGACGGCACAGGGCATTCCAGGGATGGCAGAGGGCACTCTGGGATGGCACAGGGCACCTGGACGGCAGAGGCAAGTGCGGGGATCCACAGGGCACTCCAGGGATGGCATAGGGCACAGGGGTATAAAACTGCACTCTAAGGATGGTACATGGCACTCCAGGAATGGCACAGTGCTCGGCAGGTGTGGCACAAGGAACTCCAGGGATGGCAGAGGGCACTCTGGGATGGCACAGGCCACTCCAGGGATGGCACAGGGCACAGGGATGGCACAGGGCACAAGGGATTGCACAGGGCACTCCAGGGATGGCTCAGAGAATTCCGGGGATGGCAAAGGGCAGTCCACGGATGGCACAGGACCCAGGGATGGCACAGGCTACTGCAGAGATGGCATAGGGCATTCCGGTATGGCACAGGGCACTCCAGGAATGGCACAAACAATGGGATGGCACAGGGTTGGCACAGGCTACAGCAGAGATGGCACAGGGATGGCACGGGGCAAAGGGATGGCACAGGGCACTCCAGAGATATCACAAGGTATTCCAGGGATGGCACAGGGCGCAGGGATGGCACAGGGCACTCCAGAGATGGCACAGGCTACAGCAGGGGTGGCACAAAGCACTGGGATGGTACAGTGGCCTCCAGGGATGGCACAGCGAATTCCAGGGATGGAACAGGACACTTCAGGGAGGGCGCCGCGCGCTGCAAAGACGGCACAGGGCATTTCAGGGATGGCACAGGGAATTCCTGGGATGGCACAGGACTATTCAGGGACGGCACAGCGCACTGCAGGGACGGCACAGGGCATTCCAGGGATGGCAGAGGGCACTCTGGGATGGCACAAGGCATAGGGATGGCAGATGCAAGTGCAGGGATGGCACAGGGCACTCCAGGGATGGCACAGGGTACTTGAGGGATGGCACAAAGCACTGGGATGGCACAGGGCACTCCAGGGATGGCACAAGGAATTCCTGGGATGGCACAGGGCACAGGGATGGTACAGTGGGCTCCAGGGATGGCACAGGGAATTCCAGGGATGGCACAGGGAATTCCTGGGATGGCACAGGACTATTCAGGGACGGCACAGCGCACTGCAGGGACGGCACAGGCCATTTCTGGGATGGCAGAGGGCACTCCAGGGAAGGCACAGGGCACTCCTTGGCTTGCACAGGGAATTCCAGGGATGGCACAAAGCACTGGGATGGCACAGGGATGGCACAGGGCACAGGGATGGCACAGGGCACTCCAGAGATGGCACAAGGAAATCCATTGATGGCACAAGGCACAGGGATGGTACAGGGCACTCCAGAGATGGCACAAGGAATTCCAGGGATGGCACAGGGCACAGGGATGGCACAGGGCACTCCAGGGATGGCACAGGCTACAGCAGGGATGGCACAAACCACTGGGATTGTACTGTGGGCTCCAGGGATGGCACAGGGAATTCCAGGGATGGCACAGGACACATCAGAGACGGCAAAGTGCACTGCAGGGACGGCACAGGGCATTCCAGGGATGGCAGAGGGCACTCTGGGATGGCACAGGGCACATGGACGGCAGAGGCAAGTGCAGGGATGGCACAGGGCACTCCAGGGATGGCACAGGGTACTTCAGGGATGGCACAAAGCACTGGGATGGCACAGGGCACTCCAGGGATGGCACAAGGACTTCCAGGGATGGCACAGGGCACAGGGGTGGCACAGGGCAATCCTGGAATGGCACAAAGCACTGGGATGGCCCAGGGATGGCTCAGGCTACAGCAGGGATGGCACATGGCACTCCAGGGATGGCACAGGAAACAGGGATTGGACGGGGCACTCCAGCGATATTACAGGGAATTCCAGGGATGGCTAAGGACACTTCAGGGACTGCACAGCACACTGCAGGGATGGCACAGGGCATTCCAGGGATGGCACAGGGCACAAGGGATGGCACAGGGCACTCCAGGCATGGCTCAGGAAATTCCAGGGATGGAACAGGGTAGTCCATGGATGGTACAGGGCATAGGCATGGCACAGGCTACTGCAGGGATGGCATAGGGCATTCCGGGATGGCACAGGGCACAGGGATGGCACAGGGATGAAACAGGGCACTACAGGGAAGACACTGGGCTCAGGGATGGCACAAGGCACTCCAGAGATGGAACAAGGAAATCCAAGGATGGCACAAGGCACAAAGATGGCACAGGGCACTCCAGAGATGGCACAAGGAAATCCAGGGATGGCACAGGGCACGGGGATGGCACAGGGCACAAGGGATGGCACAGAGCACTCCAGGGATGGCTCAGGGAATTCGGGGAAGGCACAGGGCAGTCCAGGGATGGCACAGGGCACAGGGATGGCACAGGCTACTGCAGGGATGGCATAGGGCATTTTGGGATGGCACAGGGCACTCTAGGAATGGCACAAAGGACTGGGATGGCACAGGGTTGGCACAGGCTACAGCAGAGATGGCACAGGGAAGGCACGGGGCACAGGGATGGCACAGGGCACTCCAGGCATGGCACAAGGAATTCCAGGGATGGCACAGGGCGCAGGGATGGCACAGGGCACTCCAGAGATGGCACAGGCTACAGCAGGGATGGCACAAAGCACTGGGATGATACAGTGGGCTCCAGGGATGGCACAGGGAATTCCAGGGATGGCACAGGGCAGTCCAGGGACGGCGCCGCGCGCTGCAAAGACAACACAGGGCATTCCAAGGATGGCAGAGGGCACTCTGGGATTGCACAGGGCACAGGGACGGCCCAGGCTACTGCAGGGATGGCACATGGCACTCCAGGGATGGCAGAGGGCTCTCTGGGATGGCACAGGCCACTCCAGGGATGGCACAAGGCACAGGGATGGCACAGAGCACTCCAGGGATGGCTCAGGGAATTCCGGGCATGGCACAGGGCAGTCCACGGATGGCACAGGGCACAGGGATGGCAGAGGCAACTATAGGGATGGCACAGGGCAGTCCAGGAATGGTACAAAGCACTGGGATGGCACAGGGATGGCACAGGCTAAAGCAGAGATGGCACAGGGATGGCACGGGGCACAGGGATGGCACAGGGCACTCCAGAGATGGCACAATGAATTCCAGGGATGGCACAGGGCACAGGGATGGCACAGGGCACTCCAGGCATGGCTCAGGGTATTCGAGGGATGGCACAGGGCAGTCCACGGATGGCACAGGGCACATGGATGGCACAGGCTACTACAGGGATCGCATAGAGCATTCCGGGATGGCACAAAGCACTGGGATGGCTCAGGGATGGCACAGGGCACAGGGATGGCACAGGGCACTCTAGGGTTGGCACAGGCTACAGCAGGGATGGCACAAAGCACTGGGATTGTACAATGGGCTCCAGGATGGCACAGGGAATTCCAGGGATGGCACAAGACACTCCAGGGACGGCGCCGCGCGCTGCAAAGACGGCACAGGGCATTCCAGGGGTGGCAGAGGGCACTCTGGGATGGCAGAGGGCACTCTGGGATGGCACATGGCACAGGGACGGCCCAGGCCAGTGCAGGGATGGCACAGGGCACTCTGGGATAGCACAGGCCACTCCAGGCATGGCACAGGGCACAGGGATGGCACAGAGCACAAGGGACGGCACAGGTCACTCCAGGGATGTTTCAGGGAATTCCGGGGATGGCACAGGGCAGTCCATGGATGGCACGGGGCACAGGGATCGCACAGGGCACTCCAGAGATGGCACAAGGAATTCCAGGGATGGCACAGGGCACAGGGATGGCACAGGGCACTCCATGGATGGCACAGGGTACTTCAGGGATGGCACAAAGCACTGGGATGGCACACGGCACTCCAGGGATGGCACAAGGAATTCCAGCGATGGCACATGGCACAGGGATATAAAACTGCACTCTAAGGATGGCACATTGCACTCCAGGAATGGCACAGTGCTCGGCAGGTGTGGCACAGGTAATTCCATGGATGGCAGAGGGCACTCTGGGATGGCACAGGCCACTCCAGTAATGGCACAGGGCACAGGGATGGCACAGGGCACAAGGGATGGCACAGGGCACTCCAGGGATGGCTCAGGGAATTCCGGGGATGGCACAGGGCAGTCCACGGATGGCACAGGGCACAGGGATGGCACAGGCTACTGCAGGGATGGCATAGGGCATTCTGGGATGGCACAGGGCACTCTAAGAATGGCACAAAGTACTGGGATGGCACAGGGTTGGCACAGGTTACAGCAGAGTTGGCACAGGGATGGCACGGGGCAGAGGGATGGCACAGGGCACTCCAGAGATGGCACAAGGTTTTCCAGGGATGGCACAGGGCGCGGAGATGGCAGAGGGCACTCCAGAGATGGCACAGGCTACAGCAGGGATGGCACAGGCAATTCCAGGGATGGCACAGGACACTTCAGGGATGGCGCCGCGCGCTGCAAAGACGGTACAGGACATTCCAGGGATGGCAGAGAGCACTCTGGGATGGTACAGGCCACTCCAGGGATGGCACAGGGAATTCCAGGGATGGCACAGGATAGTCCACGGATGGCACAGGGCACATGGATGGCACAGGCTACTGCAGGGATGGCATAGAGCATTCCGGGATGGCACAAAGCACTGGGATGGCACAGGGATGGCACAGGGCACTGCAGGGAAGACACTGGGCACAGGGATGGCACAGGGCACTCCAGAGATAGCACAAGGAAATCCAGGGATGGCACAGGGCACAAGGATGGCACAGGGCACTCCAGGGTTGGCACAGGCTACAGCAGGGATAGCACAAAGCACTGGGATTGTACGGTGGGCTCCAGGGATGGCACAGGGAATTCCAGGGATGGCACAGGACACTCCAGGGACGGCGCCGCGCGCTGCAAAGACGGCACAGGGCATTCCAGGGATGGCAGATGGCACACTGGGGAGGCAGAGGGCACTCTGGAATGGCACAGGCCACTCCAGGGATGGCACAGGGTAGTCCACAGATGGCACAGGGCACGAGGGATGACACAGGGCACTCCAGGGATGGCATAGGGCATTCCGGGATGGCACAAAGCACTGGGATGGCACAGGGATGGCACAGGGCACTGCCGGGAAGACACTGGGCACAGGGATGGCACAGGGCACTCCAGAGATGGCACAAGGAAATCCAGGGATGGCACAGGGCACAAGGATGGCACAGGGCACTCCAGGGATGGCACAGGATGCAACAGGGATGGCACAAAGCACTGGGATGGTACAGTGGGTGCTAGGGATGGCACAGGGAATTCCAGGGATGGCACAGGGCACTGCAGGGAAGGCACAATGAATTCCATGGATGGCACAGGGCACAGGGATGGCACAGGGCACTCCAGGCATGGCTCAGGGAATTCGAGGGATGGCACAGGGCAGTCCACGGATGGCACAGGGCACAGGGATGGCACAGGCTACTGCAGGTCTGGCATAGGGCATTCTGGGATGGCACAGGGCACTCTAAGAATGGCACAAAGTACTGGGATGGCACAGGGTTGGCACAGGCTACAGCAGAGTTGGCACAGGGATGGCACGGGGCAGAGGGATGGCACAGGGTACTCCAGAGATGGCACAAGGTTTTCCAGGGATGGCACAGGGCGCGGAGATGGCAGAGGGCACTCCAGAGATGGCACAGGCTACAGCAGGGATGGCACAGGGAATTCCAGGGATGGCACAGGACACTTCAGGGATGGCGCCGCGCGCTGCAAAGACGGTACAGGACATTCCAGTTATGGCAGAGGGCACTCTGGGATGGTACAGGCCAATCCAGGGATGGCACAGGGCACAGGGATGGCACAGAGCACAAGGGATGGCACAGGGCAATCCAGGGATAGCTCAGGGAATTCCGGGGATGGCACAGGGCAGCCCACTGATGGCACGGGGCGCAGGGATGGCACAGGGCACTCCAGAGATGGCACAGGGCACAGGGATGGCACAGGGCACTCCAGGGATGGCTCAGGGAATTCCGGGGATGGCACACAGCAGTCTACGGATGGGACAGGGCACAGGCATAGCACAGGCTACTGCAGGGATGGCACAAAGCAGTCCAGGAATGGCACAAAGCACTGGGATGGCACAGGGATGGCACAGGCTACAGCAGAGATGGCACAGGGACGGCACGGGGCACAGGGATGGCACAGGGCACTCCAGAGATGGTACAAGGAATTCCAGGGTTGGCACAGGCTACAGCAGGGATGGCACAAAGCAGTGGGATTGTACAGTGGGCTCCAGGGATGGCACAGGGAATTCCAGGGATGGCACAGGACACACCAGGGACGGCGCCGCGCGCTGCAAAGACGGCACAGGGCATTCCAGGGATGGCAGAGGGCACTCTGGGATGGCAGAGGGCAGTCTGGAATGGCACAGGCCACTCCAGGGATGGCACAGGGTAGTCCACAGATGGCACAGGGCACAAGGGATGACACAGGGCACTCCAGGGATGGCATAGGGCATTCCGGGATGGCACAAAGCACTGGGATGGCACAGGGATGGCACAGGGCACTGCAGGGAAGACACTGGGCACAGGGATGGCACAGGGCACTCCAGAGATGGCACAAGGAAATCCAGGGATGGCACAGGGCACAAGGATGGCACAGGGCACTCCAGGGATGGCACAGGCTACAACAGGTATGGCACAAAGCACTGGGATGGTACAGTGGGTGCTAGGGATGGCACAGGGAATTCCAGGGATGGCACAGGGCACTGCAGGGAAGGCACAGGGCACTTTGTGGATTGCACAGGGAATCCCAGGGATGGCACATAGCACTGGGATGGCACAGGGATGGCACAGGGCACAGGGATGGCACAGGGCACTCCAGAGAAGGCACAAGGAAATTCAGGGGTGGCACATGGCACAGGGATGGCACAGGGCACTCCAGGGATGGCACAGGCTACAGCAGTGATGGCACAGGGCACCCCTGGAATGGCACAAAGCACTGGGATGGCCCAGGGATGGCTCAGGCTACAGCAGGGATGGCACATGGCACTCCAGGGATGGCACAGGGTACAGCAGTGATGGCACAGGGATTGCACGGGGCACAGGGATGGCACAGGGCACTCCAGAGATGGCACAAGGAATTCCAGGGATGGCACAGGGCACAGGGATGGCACAGGGCACTAAAGGGATGGCACAGGCTACAGCAGGGATGGCACAAAGCACTGGGATTGTACTGTGGGCTCCCGGGATGGCACAGGGAATTCCAGGAATGGCGCAGGACACTTCAGGGACAGCACAGCGCACTGCAGGGACAGCACAGGGCATTCCAGGGATGGCAGAGGGCACTCTGGGATGGCACAGGGCACATGGACGGCACAGGAAAGGGCAGGGATGGCACATGGCACTCCAGGGATGGCACAGGACACATCAGGGAAGGCACAGCGCAGTGCAGGGATGGCACAGGGCATTCCAGGGATGGCAGATGGCACTCTGGGATGGCACAGGGCACAGGGATGGCACAGTGCACTCCAGGGATGGCACAAAGAATTTGAGGGATGGCGGAGGGCACAGGGATGGGACAGGGCACTCCAGGGATGGCATAGGGCACTCCAGGGAAGGCACAGGTCACAGGGATGGCACGGGGCACTCCAGCGAAGGCACAAGGAATTCCAGGGATGGCTAAGGACACTTCATGTACGGCACAGCACACTGCAGGGATGGCACAGAGCATTCCAGGGATGGCAGAGGGCACTCTTGGATGGCACAGGCAACTGCAGGGATGGCACAGGGCACAGGGATGGCACAGGGCATAAGGGATGGCACAGGGCACAGAAATGGCAGAGGCTACTGCAGGGATGGCACATGGCACTCCAGGGATTGCACAGGGTACTTCAGGGATGGCACAAAGCACTGGGATGGTACAGGGCACTCCAGGAATGACACAAGGAATTCCAGGTATGGCACATGGCACAGGGGTATAAAACTGCACTCTAAGGATGGTACATGTCACTCCAGGAATGGCACAGTGCTCTGCAGGGATGGCACAGGGAATTCCATGGATGGCAGAGGGCACTCTGGGATGGCACAGGCCACTCCAGGGATGGCACAGGGCACAGGGTTGGCACAGGGCCCAAGGGATGGCACAGGGCACTCCAGGCATGGCTCAGTGAATTCCAGGGATGGCACAGGATAGTCCACGGATGGCACAGGGCACATGGATGGCACAGGCTACTGCAGGGATGGCATAGAGCATTCCGGGATGGCACAAAGCACTGGGATGGCACAGGGATGGCACAGGGCACTGCAGGGAAGACACTGGGCACAGGGATGGCACAGGGCCCTCCAAAGATAGCACAAGGAAATCCAGGGATGGCACAGGGCACAAGGATGGCACAGGGCACTCCAGGGTTGGCACAGGATACAGCATGGATGGCACAAAGCACTGGGATTGTACGGTGGGCTCCAGAGATGGCACAGGGAATTCCAGGGATGGCACAGGACTCTCCAGGGACGGCGCCGCGCGCTGCAAAGACGGCACAGGGCATTCCAGGGATGGCAGATGGCACTCTGGGGAGGCAGAGGGCACTCTGGAATGGCACAGGCCACTCCAGCGATGGCACAGGGTAGTCCACAGATGGTACAGGGCACGAGGGATGACACAGGGCACTCCAGGGATGGCATAGGGCATTCCGGGATGGCACAAAGCACTGGGATGGCACAGGGATGGCACAGGGCACTGCCGGGAAGACACTGAGCACAGGGATGGCACAGGGCACTCCAGAGATGGCACAAGGAAATCCAGGGATGGCACAGGGCACAAGGATGGCACAGGGCACTCCAGCGATGGCACAGGATGCAACAGGGATGGCACAAAGCACTGGGATGGTACAGTGGGTGCTAGGGATGGCACAGGGAATTCCAGGGATGGCACAGGGCACTGCAGGGAAGGCACAGGGCACTTTGTGGATTGCACAGGGAATCCCAGGGATGGCACAAAGCACTGGGATGGCACAGGGATGGCACAGGGCACAGGGATGGCACAGGGCACTCCAGAGAAAGCACAAGGAAATTCAGGGGTGGCACATGGCACAGGGATGGCACAGGGCATTCCAGGGATGGCACAGGCTACAGCAGTGATGGCACAGGGCACCCCTGGAATGGCACAAAGCACTGGGATTGCACAGGGATGGCACAGGCTTCAGCAGAGATGGCACAGGGATGGCACGGGGCACAGGGATGGCACAGGGCACCCCAGAGATGGCACAAGGAATTCCAGGATGGCACAGGGCACAGGGATGGCACAGGGCACTCCAGGGATGGCACAGGCTACAGCAGGGATGGCACAAAGCACTGGGATTGTACAGTGGGCTCCAGGGATGGCACAGGGAATTCCAGGGATGGCACAGGACATTTCAGGGACGGCAGAGCGCACTGCAGGGACGGCACAGGCCATTCCTGGGATGGCAGAGGGCACTCCAGGGAAGGCACAGGGCACACCGTGGATTGCACAGGGCATTCCAGGGATGGCAGAGGGCACTCTGGGATGGCACAGGGCACAAGGACGGCAGAGGCAAGTGCAGGAATGGCACAGGGCACTCCAGGGTTGGCACAGGGTACTTCAGGGATGGCACAAAGCTGTGGGATGGCACAGGGGACTCCAGGGATGGCTCAGGGAATTCCGGGGATGGCACAGGGCAGTCAACGGATGGCACAGGGCACAGGGATGGCACAGGCTACTGCAGGGATGGCATAGGGCTTTCCGGGATGGCACAGGACACTCTAGGAATGGCACAAAGTACTGGGATGGCACAGGGTTGGCACAGGCTACAGCAGAGATGGCACAGGGATGGTACGGGGCACAGGGATGGCACAGGGCACTCCAGAGAAGGCACAAGGTATTCCAGGGATGGCACAGGGCGCAGGGATGGCACAGGGCACTCCAGAGATGGCACAGGCTACAGCAGGGATGGCACAAAGCACTGGGATGATACAGTGGGCTCCAGGGATGGCACAGGGAATTCCAGGGATGGCACAGGGCACTCCAGGGACGGCGCCGCGTGCTTCAAAGACAACACAAGGCATTCCAGGGATGGCAGAGGGCACTCTGGGATGGCACAGGGCACAGGGACGGCCCAGGCTACTGCAGGGATGTCACATGGCACTCCAGGGATGGCAGAGGGCACTCTGGGATGGCACAGGGCAGTCCACGGATGGCACAGGGCACAGGGATGGCAGAGGCTACTGCACGGATGGCACAGGGCAGTCCAGGAATGGCACAAAGCACTAGGATGGCACAGGGATGGCACAGGCTAAAGCAGAGATGGCACAGGGATGGCACGGGGCACAGGGATGGCACAGGGCACTCCAGAGTTGGCACAAGGAATTCCAGGGATGGCACAGGGCACTCCAGAGATGGCACAAAGAAATCCAGGGATGGCACAGGGCACGGGGATGGCACAGGGCACTGCTGGGAAGACACTGGGCTCAGGGATGGCACAGGGCACTCCAGAGATGGCACAAGGATATCCAGGGATGGCACAGGGCTCAAGGATGGCACAGGGCACTCCAGAGATGGCACAAGGAAATCCAGGGATGGCACAGGGCACGGGGATGGCACATGGCACAAGGCATGGCACAGAGCACCCCAGGGATGGCTCAGGGTATTCCGGGGATGGCACAGGGCAGTCCACGGATGGCACAGGGCACTCCTGGAATGGCACAAAGCACTGGGATGGCCCAGGGATGGCTCAGGCTACAGCAGGGATGGCACATGGCACTCCAGGGATGGCACAGGTCACAGGGATTTGACGGGGCACTCCAGCGATATTACAGGGAATTCCAGGGATGGCTAAGGACACTTCAGGGACCGCACAGCACACTGCAGGGATGGCACAGGGCATTCTAGGGATGGCAGAGGGCACTCTTGGATGGCACAGGCCACTCCAGGGATGGCACAGGGCACAGGGATGGCACAGGCTACTGCAGGGATGGCACATGGCACTCCAGGGATTGCACACGGTACTTCAAGGATGGCACAAAGCACTGGGATGGCACAGGGCACTTCAGGGATGACACAAGGAATTCCAGGGATGGCACATGGCACAGGGATATAAAACTGCACTCTAAGGATGGTACATGGCACTCCAAGAATGGCACAGTGCTCTGCAGGGATGGCACAGGGAATTCCATGGATGGCAGAGGGCACTCTGGGATGCCACAGGCCACTCCAGGGATGGCACAGGGCACAGGGTTGGCACAGGGCACAAGGGATGGCACAGGGCACTCCAGGGATGGCTCAGGAAATTCCAGGGATGGAGCAGGGTAGTCCACGGATGGCACAGGGCACAGGGATGGCACAGGCTACTGCAGGGATGGCACATGGCACTCCAGGGATGGCACAGGGCAGTCCAGTAATGGCACAAAGCACTGGGATGGAACAGGGTTGGCTCACGCTACAGCAGGGATGGCACATTGTGCTCCAGGGATGGCACAGGGCACAGGGATGGCATAGGGTATTCCGGGATGGCACATGGCACTCCAGAGATGGCACAAAGCACTGGGATGGCACAGGGATGGCACAGGGCACTCCAGAGATGGCACAAGGAATTCCAGGGATGGCACAGGGCACAGGGATGGCACAGGGCACTCCAGAGATGGCACAATGAATTCCAGGGATGGCACAGGGCACAGGGATGGCACAGGGCACTTCAAGGATGGCACAGGCTACCGCAGGGATGGCACAAAGCACTGGGATTGTACAGTGGGCTCCAGGGATGGCCCAGGGAATTCCAGGGATGGCACAGGACACTTCAGGGACGGCACAGCGCTCTGCAGGGACGGCACAGGCCATTCCTGGGATGGCAGAGGGCACTTTGGGATGGCACAGGGCACATGGACTGCACAGGCAAGTGCAGGGATGGCACATGGCACTCCAGGGATGGCACAGGACACTTCAGGGACAGCACAGCGCAATGCAGGGATGGCACAGGTCATTCCTAGGATGGCAGAGGGCACTCTGGGATGGCACAGGGCACAGGGATGGCACAGTGCACTCCAGGGTTGGCACAGAAAATTTGAGGGATGGCGCAGGGCACAGGGAAGGGACAGGGCGCAGGGATGGCACAGGGCACACCTTGGATGGCACAGGGCAATCCAGGGAAGGCACAGGGCACAGGGATGGCACAGGGCACTCCTGGAATGGCACAAAGCACTGGGATGGCCCAGGGATATTACAGGCTACAGCAGGGATGGCACATGGCGCTCCAGGGATGGCACAGGGCACAGGGATGGCATAGGGTACTGCAGGGATGGCACATGGCAATCCAGAGATGGCACAGGGCACTGGGATGGCACAGGGATGGCACAGGGCACTGCAGGGAAGACACTGGGCTCAGGGATGGCACAGGGCACTCCAGAGATGGCACAAGGAAATCCAGGGATGGCACAGGGCACAAGGATGGCACAGGGCACTCCAGAGATGACACAAGGAAATCCAGGGATGGCACAGGGCACGGGGATGGCACAGGGCACAAGGGATGGCACAGAGCACTCCAGGGATGGCTCAGGGAATTCCGGGGATGGCACAGGGCAGTCCAGGGATGGCACAGGGCACAGGGATTGCACAGGCTACTGCAGGGATGGCATAGGGCATTCCGGGATGGCACAGGGCACTCTAGGAATGGCACAAAGTACTGGGATGGCACAGGGTTGGCACAGGCTACAGCAGAGATGGCACAGGGATGGCACGGGGCACAGGGATGGCACAGGGCACTCCAGAGATGGCACAAGGTATTCCAGGGATGGCACAGGGCGCAGGGATGGCACAGGGCACTCCAGAGATGGCACAGGCTACAGCAGGGATGGCACAGGGCACAGGGATGATACAGTGGGCTCCAGGGATGGCACAGGGAATTCCAGGGATGGCACAGGGCACTCCAGGGACGGCGCCGCGCGCTTCAAAGACAACACACGGCATTCCAGGGATGGCAGAGGGCACTCTGGGATGGCACAGGGCACAGGGACGGCCCAGGCTACTGCAGGGATGTCACATGGCACTCCAGGGATGGAAGAGGGCACTCTGGGATGGCACAGGGCAGTCCACGGATGGCACAGGGCACAGGGATGGCAGAGGCTACTGCACGGATGGCACAGGGCAGTCCAGGAATGGCACAAAGCACTAGGATGGCACAGGGATGGCACAGGCTAAAGCAGAGATGGCACAGGGATGGCACGGGTCAAAGGGATGGCACAGGGCACTCCAGAGATGGCACAATGAATTCCAGGGATGGCACAGGGCACAGGGGTGGCACAGGGCTCTCCAGAGTTGGCACAAGGAATTCCAGGGATGGCACAGGGCACTGCAGGGAAGACACTGGGCTCAGGGATGGCACAGGGCACTCCAGAGATGGCACAAGGAAATCCAGGGATGGCACAGGGCACGGGGATGGCACAGGGCACTGCTGGGAAGACACTGGGCTCAGGGATGGCACAGGGCACTCCAGAGATGGCACAAGGATATCCAGGGATGGCACAGGGCTCAAGGATGGCACAGGGCACTCCAGAGATGGCACAAGGAAATCCAGGGATGGCACAGGGCACGGGGATGGCACAGGGCACAAGGAATGGCACAGAGCACTCCAGGGATGGCTCAGGGAATTCCGGGGATGGCACAGGGCAGTCCACGGATGGCACAGGGCATTCCTGGAATGGCACAAAACACTGGGATGGCCCAGGGATGGCTCAGGCTACAGCAGGGATGGCAAATGGCACTCCAGGGATGGCACAGGTCACAGGGATGGCACAGGCTACTGCAGGGATGGCACATGGCACTCCAGGTATTGCACAGGGTACTTCAAGTATGGCACAAAGCACTGGGATGGCACAGGGCACTTCAGGGATGACACAAGGAATTCCAGGGATGGCACATGGCACAGGGATATAAAACTGCACTCTAAGGATGGCACATGGCACCCCAGGAATGGCACAGTGCTCTGCAGGGATGGCACAGGGAACTCCATGGATGGCAGAGGGCACTCTGGGATGCCACAGGCCACTCCAGGGATGGCACAGGGCACAGGGTTGGCACAGGGCACAAGGGATGGCACAGGGCACTCCAGGGATGGCTCAGGAAATTCCAGGGATGGAGCAGGGTAGTCCACGGATGGCACAGGGCACAAGGGATGGCACATGGCACTCCAGGGATGGCACAGGGCAGTCCAGTAATGGCACAAAGCACTGGGATGGAACAGGGTTGGCTCACGCTACAGCAGGGATGGCACATTGTGCTCCAGGGATGGCACAGGGCACAGGGATGGCATAGGGTATTCCGGGATGGCACATGGCACTCCAGAGATGGCACAAAGCACTGGGATGGCACAGGGATGGCACAGGGCACTCCAGAGATGGCACAAGGAATTCCAGGGATGGCACAGGGCACAGGGATGGCACAGGGCACTTCAAGGATGGCACAGGCTACCGCAGGGATGACACAAAGCACTGGGATTGTACAGTGGGCTCCAGGGATGGCCCAGGGAATTCCAGGGATGGCACAGAACACTTCAGGGACGGCACAGCGCTCTGCAGGGACGGCACAGGCCATTCCTGGGATGGCAGAGGGCACTTTGGGATGGCACAGGGCACATGGACTGCACAGGCAAGTGCAGGGATGGCACATGGCACTCCAGGGATGGCACAGGACACTTCAGGGACAGCACAGCGCAATGCAGGGATGGCACAGGTCATTCCAAGGATGGCAGAGGGCACTCTGGGATGGCACAGGGCAC
Source organism: Sylvia atricapilla (assembly GCF_009819655.1). Taxonomy (NCBI): domain Eukaryota; kingdom Metazoa; phylum Chordata; class Aves; order Passeriformes; family Sylviidae; genus Sylvia; species Sylvia atricapilla. Next base: position 157,164 of record NW_027077152.1, on the reverse strand, counting down.
AGGGATGGCACAGTGCACTCCAGGGTTGGCACAGAAAATTTGAGTGGATGGCGCAGGGCACAGGGAAGGGACAGGGCGCAGGGATGGCACAGGGCACACCTTGGATGGCACAGGGCAATCCAGGGAAGGCACAGGGCACAGGGATGGCACAGGGCACTCCTGCAATGCCGCAAAGCACTGGGATGGCCCAGGGATATTACAGGCTACAGCAGGGATGGCACATGGCGCTCCAGGGATGGCACAGGGCACAGGGATGGCATAGGGTACTGCAGGGATGGCACATGGCAATCCAGAGATGGCACAAAGCACTGGGATGGCACAGGGATGGCACAGGGCACTGCAGGGAAGACACTGGGCTCAGGGATGGCACAGGGCACTCCAGAGATGGCACAAGGAAATCCAGGGATGGCACAGGGCACAAGGATGGCACAGGGCACTCCAGAGATGGCACAAGGAAATCCAGGGATGGCACAGGGCACGGGATGGCACAGGGCACAAGGGATGGCACAGAGCACTCCAGGGATGGCTCAGGGAATTCCGGGGATGGCACAGGGCAGTCCACGGATGGCACAGGGCACAGGGATGGCACAGGCTACTGCAGGGATGGCATAGGGCATTCCGGGATGGCACAGGGCACTCTAGGAATGGCACAAAGTACTGGGATGGCACAGGGTTGGCACAGGCTACAGCAGAGATGGCACAGGGATGGCACGGGGCACAGGGATGGCACAGGGCACTCCAGAGATGGCACAGGCTACAGCAGGGATGGCACAGGGCACAGGGATGATACAGTGGGCTCCAGGGATGGCACAGGAAATTCCAGGGATGGCACAGGGCACTCCAGGGACGGCGCCGCGCGCTTCAAAGACAACACACGGCATTCCAGGGATGGCAGAGGGCACTCTGGGATGGCACAGGGCACAAGGACGGCCCAGGCTACTGCAGGGATGTCACATGGCACTCCAGGGACGGCACAGGGCACTCTGGGATGGCACAGGCCACTCCAGGGATGGCACTAGGCACAGGGATGGCACAGAGCACTCCAGGGATGGCTCAGGGAATTCTGGGGATGGCACAGGGCTCAAGGATGGCACAGGGCACTCCAGAGATGGCACAAGGAAATCCAGAGATGGCACAGGGCACGGGGATGGCACAGGGCACAAGGGATGGCACAGAGCACTCCAGGGATGGCTTAGGGAATTCCGGGGATGGCACAGGGCAGTCCACGGATGGCACAGTGCACAGGGATGGCACAGGCTACTGCAGGGATGGCATAGGGCGTTCCGGGATGGCACAGGGCACTCTAGGAATGGCACAAAGTACTGGGATGGCACAGGGTTGGCACAGGCTACAGCAGAGACGGTACAGGGATGGCACGGGGCACAGGGATGGCACAGGGCACTCCAGAGAAGGCACAAAGTATTCCAGGGATGGCACAGGGCGCAGGGATGGCAGAGGGCACTCCAGAGATGGCACAGGCTACAGCAGGGATGGCACAAAGCACTGGGATGATGCAGTGGGCTCCAGGGATGGCACAGGGAATTCCAGGGATGGCGCAGGGCACCCCAGGGACGGCGCCGCGCGCTGCAAAGACAAAACAGGGCATTCCAGGGAAGGCAGAGGGCACTCTGGGATGGCACAAGGCACCGGGACAGCCTAGGCTACTGCAGGGAAGGCACATGGCACTCCAGGGATGGCACAGGGCACTCTGGGATGGCACAGGCCACTCCAGGGATGGCACAAGGCACAGGTATGGCACAGAGCACTCCAGGGATGGCTCAGGGAATTCCGGGGATGGCACAGGGCAGTCAACGGATGGCACAGGGCACAGGGATGGCAGAGGCTACTGCAGGGATGGCACAGGGCAGTCCAGGAATGGCACAAAGCACTGGGATGGCACAGGGATGGCACAGGCTAAAGCAGAGATGGCACAGGGATGGCACAGGGCACAGGGATGGCACAGGGCACTCCAGGGATGGCACAGGCTACAGCAGGGATGGCACAAAGCACTGGGATTGTACAGTGGGCTCCAGGGATGGCACAGGGAATTCCAGGGATGGCACAGGACATTTCAGGGACGGCAGAGCGCACTGCAGGGACGGCACAGGCCATTCCTGGGATGGCAGAGGGCACTCCAGGGAAGGCACAGGGCACTCCGTGGATTGCACACGGCATTCCAGGGATGGCAGAGGGCACTCTGGGATGGCACAGGGCACATGGACGGCAGAGGCAGGTGCAGGAATGGCACAGGGCACTCCAGGGATGGCACAGGGTACTTCAGGGATGGCACAAAGCTGTGGAATGCACAGGGAACTCCAGGGATGGCACAAGAAATTCCTGGGATGGCACATGGCACGGGGATATAAAACTGCACTCTAAGGATGGCACATGGCACTCCAGGATTGGCACAGTGCTTGGCAGGTGTGGCACAGGGAATTCCATGGATGGCAGAGGGCACTCTGGGATGGCACAGGCCACTCCAGGGATGGCACAAGGCACAGGGATGGCACAGAGCACTCCAGGGGTGGCTCAGGGAATTCCGGGGATGGCACAGGGCAGTCCACGGATGGCACAGGGCATTCCTGGAATGGCACAAAACACTGGGATGGCCCAGGGATGGCTCAGGCTACAGCAGGGATGGCAAATGGCACTCCAGGGATGGCACAGGTCACAGGGATGGCACAGGCTACTGCAGGGATGGCACATGGCACTCCAGGTATTGCACAGGGTACTTCAAGTATGGCACAAAGCACTGGGATGGCACAGGGCACTTCAGGGATGACACAAGGAATTCCAGGGATGGCACATGGCACAGGGATATAAAACTGCACTCTAAGGATGGCACATGGCACCCCAGGAATGGCACAGTGCTCTGCAGGGATGGCACAGGGAACTCCATGGATGGCAGAGGGCACTCTGGGATGCCACAGGCCACTCCAGGGATGGCACAGGGCACAGGGTTGGCACAGGGCACAAGGGATGGCACAGGGCACTCCAGGGATGGCTCAGGAAATTCCAGGGATGGAGCAGGGTAGTCCACGGATGGCACAGGGCACAGGGATGGCACAGGCTACTGCAGGGATTGCACATGGCACTCCAGGGATGGCACAGGGCAGTCCAGTAATGGCACAAAGCACTGGGATGGAACAGGGTTGGCTCACGCTACAGCAGGGATGGCACATTGTGCTCCAGGGATGGCACAGGGCACAGGGATGGCATAGGGTATTCCGGGATGGCACATGGCACTCCAGAGATGGCACAAAGCACTGGGATGGCACAGGGATGGCACAGGGCACTCCAGAGATGGCACAAGGAATTCCAGGGATGGCACAGGGCACAGGGATGGCACAGGGCACTCCAGAGATGGCACAATGAATTCCAGGGATGGCACAGGGCACAGGGATGGCACAGAACACTTCAGGGACGGCACAGCGCTCTGCAGGGACGGCACAGGCCATTCCTGGGATGGCAGAGGGCACTTTGGGATGGCACAGGGCACATGGACTGCACAGGCAAGTGCAGGGATGGCACATGGCACTCCAGGGATAGCACAGGACACTTCAGGGACAGCACAGCGCAATGCAGGGATGGCACAGGTCATTCCAAGGATGGCAGAGGGCACTCTGGGATGGCACAGGGCACAGGGATGGCACAGTGCACTCCAGGGTTGGCACAGAAAATTTGAGTGGATGGCGCAGGGCACAGGGAAGGGACAGGGCGCAGGGATGGCACAGGGCACACCTTGGATGGCACAGGGCAATCCAGGGAAGGCACAGGGCACAGGGATGGCACAGGGCACTCCTGCAATGCCGCAAAGCACTGGGATGGCCCAGGGATATTACAGGCTACAGCAGGGATGGCACATGGCGCTCCAGGGATGGCACAGGGCACAGGGATGGCATAGGGTACTGCAGGGATGGCACATGGCAATCCAGAGATGGCACAAAGCACTGGGATGGCACAGGGATGGCACAGGGCACTGCAGGGAAGACACTGGGCTCAGGGATGGCACAGGGCACTCCAGAGATGGCACAAGGAAATCCAGGGATGGCACAGGGCACAAGGATGGCACAGGGCACTCCAGAGATGACACAAGGAAATCCAGGGATGGCACAGGGCACGGGATGGCACAGGGCACAAGGGATGGCACAGAGCACTCCAGGGATGGCTCAGGGAATTCCGGGGATGGCACAGGGCAGTCCACGGATGGCACAGGGCACAGGGATGGCACAGGCTACTGCAGGGATGGCATAGGGCATTCCGGGATGGCACAGGGCACTCTAGGAATGGCACAAAGTACTGGGATGGCACAGGGTTGGCACAGGCTACAGCAGAGATGGCACAGGGATGGCACGGGGCACAGGGATGGCACAGGGCACTCCAGAGATGGCACAGGCTACAGCAGGGATGGCACAGGGCACAGGGATGATACAGTGGGCTCCAGGGATGGCACAGGAAATTCCAGGGATGGCACAGGGCACTCCAGGGACGGCGCCGCGCGCTTCAAAGACAACACACGGCATTCCAGGGATGGCAGAGGGCACTCTGGGATGGCACAGGGCACAGGGACGGCCCAGGCTACTGCAGGGATGTCACATGGCACTCCAGGGATGGCACAGGGCACTCTGGGATGGCACAGGCCACTCCAGGGATGGCACTAGGCACAGGGATGGCACAGAGCACTCCAGGGATGGCTCAGGGAATTCTGGGGATGGCACAGGGCTCAAGGATGGCACAGGGCACTCCAGAGATGGCACAAGGAAATCCAGAGATGGCACAGGGCACGGGGATGGCACAGGGCACAAGGGATGGCACAGAGCACTCCAGGGATGGCTTAGGGAATTCCGGGGATGGCACAGGGCAGTCCACGGATGGCACAGTGCACAGGGATGGCACAGGCTACTGCAGGGATGGCATAGGGCATTCCGGGATGGCACAGGGCACTCTAGGAATGGCACAAAGTACTGGGATGGCACAGGGTTGGCACAGGCTACAGCAGAGACGGTACAGGGATGGCACGGGGCACAGGGATGGCACAGGGCACTCCAGAGAAGGCACAAAGTATTCCAGGGATGGCACAGGGCGCAGGGATGGCACAGGGCACTCCAGAGATGGCACAGGCTACAGCAGGGATGGCACAAAGCACTGGGATGATGCAGTGGGCTCCAGGGATGGCACAGGGAATTCCAGGGATGGCGCAGGGCACCCCAGGGACGGCGCCGCGCACTGCAAAGACAAAACAGGGCATTCCAGGGAAGGCAGAGGGCACTCTGGGATGGCACAAGGCACCGGGACAGCCTAGGCTACTGCAGGGAAGGCACATGGCACTCCAGGGACGGCACAGGGCACTCTGGGATGGCACAGGCCACTCCAGGGATGGCACAAGGCACAGGTATGGCACAGAGCACTCCAGGGATGGCTCAGGGAATTCCGGGGATGGCACAGGGCAGTCAACGGATGGCACAGGGCACAGGGATGGCAGAGGCTACTGCAGGGATGGCACAGGGCAGTCCAGGAATGGCACAAAGCACTGGGATGGCACAGGGATGGCACAGGCTAAAGCAGAGATGGCACAGGGATGGCACAGGGCACAGGGATGGCACAGGGCACTCCAGGGATGGCACAGGCTACAGCAGGGATGGCACAAAGCACTGGGATTGTACAGTGGGCTCCAGGGATGGCACAGGGAATTCCAGGGATGGCACAGGACATTTCAGGGACGGCAGAGCGCACTGCAGGGACGGCACAGGCCATTCCTGGGATGGCAGAGGGCACTCCAGGGAAGGCACAGGGCACTCCGTGGATTGCACACGGCATTCCAGGGATGGCAGAGGGCACTCTGGGATGGCACAGGGCACATGGACGGCAGAGGCAGGTGCAGGAATGGCACAGGGCACTCCAGGGATGGCACAGGGTACTTCAGGGATGGCACAAAGCTGTGGAATGCACAGGGAACTCCAGGGATGGCACAAGAAATTCCTGGGATGGCACATGGCACGGGGATATAAAACTGCACTCTAAGGATGGCACATGGCACTCCAGGATTGGCACAGTGCTTGGCAGGTGTGGCACAGGGAATTCCATGGATGGCAGAGGGCACTCTGGGATGGCACAGGCCACTCCAGGGATGGCACAAGGCACAGGGATGGCACAGAGCACTCCAGGGGTGGCTCAGGGAATTCCGGGGATGGCACAGGGCAGTCCACGGATGGCACAGGGCACAGGGATGGTACAGGCTACTGCAGGGATCGCACAGGGCAGTCCAGGAATGGCACAAAGCACTGGGATGGCACAGGGATGGCACAGGCTACAGCTGAGATGGCACAGGGATGCCACGGGGCACAGGGATGGCATAGGGAACACCAGAGATGGCACAGGCTACAGCAGATATGGCACAAAACACTGGGATTGAACAGTGAGCTCCAGGGATGGCACAGGGAATTCCTGGGATGGCACAGGACTATTCAGGGACGGCACAGCGCACTGCAGGGACGGCACAGGCCATTTCTGGGATGGCAGAGGGCACTCCAGGGAAGGCACAGGGCACTCTGTGTCTTGCACAGGGAATTCCAGGGATGGCACAAAGCACTGGGATGGCACAGGGATGGCACAGATCACATGGATGGCACAGGGCACTCCAGAGATGGCACAAGGAAATCCAGGGATGGCACAGGGCACAGGGATGGCACAAGGCACTCCAGGGATGGCACAAGGAATTCCACGGATGGCACAAACCACTGGGATTGTACTGTGGGCTCCAGGGATGTCACTGGGAATTCCAGGGATGGCACAGGACACTTCAGGAACAGCACAGTGCACTGCAGGGATGGCACAGGGCATTCCAGGGATGGCAGAGGGCACTCTGGGATGGCACAGGGCACATGGACGGCAGAGGCAAGTGCAGGGATGGCACATGGCACTCCTGGGATAGCACAGATCAGGGGGATGGCATGGGGCACTCCAGGGACGGTACAGGGCATTCCAGGGATGGCAGAGGGGACTCTGGGATGGCGCAGGGCACAGGGATGAGACAGGGCACAGGGGTGGCACAGGGCACTCCTGGAATGGCACAAAGCACTGGGATGGCCCAGGGATGCCACAGGCTACAGCAGGGATGGCACAGGGCGCAGGGATGGCACAGGGCACAAGGGATGGCACAGGCCATCCTAGGCATGGCTCAGTGAATTCCAGGGATGGCACAGGGTAGTCCACGGATGGCACAGGGCACAGGGATGGCACAGGCTACTGCAGGGATGGCATAGGGCATTCCAGGATGGCACAAATCACTGGGATGGAACAGGGATGGCACAGGGCACTGCAGGGAAGACACTGGGCACAGGGATGGACCAGGGCACTCCAGAGATGGCACAAGGAAATCCAGGGATGGCACAGGGCACAGGGATGGCACAGGGCACTCCAGGAATGGCACAGGCTACAGCAGGGATGGCACAAAGCACTGAGATGGTACAGTGGGCTCCAGGGATGGCACAGGGAATTCCAGGGATGGCACAGGGCACTTCAGGGAAGGCACAGGGCACACCGTGGATGGCACAGGAAATTCCAGGGATGGCACAAAGCACTGGGATGGCACAGGGCTGGCACAGGCTACAGCAGGGATGGCACAGGTCACAGGGATGGCATGGGGCACTCCTGCGATGGCACAGGGAATTCCAGGGATGGCAGAGGGCATTCTTGGATGGCACAGGCCACTCCAGGGATGGCACGGGGCACAGGGATGGCACAGAGCACAGGGATGGCACAGGGCACAGAGATGGCACAGGCTACTGCAGGGATGGCACATGGCACTCCAGGAATTGCACAGGGTACTTCAGGGATGGCACAAAGCACTGGGATGGCACAGGGCACTCCAGGAATGACACAAGGAATTCCAGGGATGGCACATGGCACAGGGATATAAAACTGCACTCTAAGGATGTCACATGGCACTCCAGGAATGGCACAGTGCTCTGCAGGGATGGCACAGGGAATTCCATGGATGGCAGAGGGCAATCTGGGATGGCACAGGCCACTCCAGGGATGGCACAGGGCACAGGGATGGCACAGGGCACAAGGGATGGCACAGGCCACTCCAGGCATGGCTCAGGAAATTCCAGGGATAGAACAGGGTAGTCCACAGATGGCACAGGGCACAGGCATGGCACAGAGAATTTGAGGGATGGCGCAGGGCACAGGGATGGGACAGGGCGCAGGGATGGCACAGGGAACTCCAGGGATGGCACAAGGAATTCCAGGGATGGCACAGGGAACAGGGATATAAAACTGCACTCTAAGGATGGCACATGGCACTCCAGGAATGGCACAGTGCTCGGCAGGTGGGGCACAGAGAATTCCATGAATGGCAGAGGGCACTCTGGGATGGCACAGGCCACTCCAGGGATGGCACAGGGCACAGGGATGGCACAGGGAACAAGGGATGGCACAGGGTACTCCAGAGATGGCTCAGGGAATTCCGGGGATGGCACAAGGCAGTCCACGGATGGCACAGGGCACAGGGAAGGCACAGGCTACTGCAGGGATGGCATAGGGCATTCCGGGATGGCACAGGGCACTCTAGGAATGGCACAAAGTACTGGGGTGGCACAGGGTTGGCACGGGGCAAAGGGATTGCACAGGGCACTCCAGAGATGGCACAAGGTATTCCAGGGATGGTACAGGGCGCAGGGATGGCACAGGGCACTCCAGAGATGGCACAGGCTACAGCAGGGATGGCACAAAGCACTGGGATGGTACAGTGGGTTCCAGGCATGGCACAGGGAATTCCAGGTAAGCCACAGGACACTTCAGGGAGGGCGCCGCACGCTGCAATGACGGCACAGGGCATTCCAGGGATGGCGGAGGGCACTATGGGATGGCACAGGGCATAGGGACCGCCCAGGGCAGTGCAGGGATGGCACATGGCACTCCAGGGATGGCACAGGGCAGTCCACGGATGGCACAGGCCACTCCAGGGATGGCACAGGGCACAGGGATGGCACAGAGCACAAGGGATGGCACAGGGCACTCCAGGGATGTCTCAGGGAATTCCAAGGATGGCACAGGGCAGTCCACAGACGGCACGGGGCACAGGGATGGCACAGGGCACTCCAGAGATGGCACAAGGAATTCCAGGGATGGCACAGGCCACAGGGATGGCCCAGGGCACTAAAGGGATGGCACAAGCTACAGCAGGGATGGCACAAAGCACTGGGATTGTACTGTGGGCTCCAGGGATGGCACAGGGCATTCCAGGGATGGCAGAGGGCACTCTGGGATGGCACAGGGCACATAGACGGCACAGGCAAGGGCAGGGATGGCACATGGCACTCCAGGGATGGCACAGGACACTTCTGGGACGGCACAGCGCAATGCAGGGATGGCACAGGGCATTCCAGGGACGGCAGAGGGCACTCTGGGTTGGCACAGGGCACAGGGATGGCACAGTGCACTCCAGAGATGGCACATGCTACAGCAGGTATGGCACAAAGCACTGGGATTGTACTGTGGGCTCCAGAGATGGCACAGGGAATTCCAGCGATTGGCAGAGGGCTCTCTGGGATGGCACAGGGCAGAGGGATGGCACAGTGCACTCCAGGAATGGCACAGAGAATTTGAGGGATGGCGCAGGGCACAGGGATGGGACAGGGCGCAGGGATGGCACAGGGCACTCCAGGGACGGCACAAGGAATTCCAGGGATGGCACAGGGCAGAGGGATATAAAACTGCACTCTAAGGATGGCACATGGCACTCCAGGAATGGCACAGTGCTCGGCAGGTGTGGCACAGGGAATTCCATGAATGGCAGAGGGCACTCTGGGATGGCACAGGCCACTCCAGGGATGGCACAGGGCACAGGGATGGCACAGGGCACAAGGGATGGCACAGGGCACTCCAGGGATGGCTCAGGGAATTCCGGGGATGGCACAGGGCAGTCCACGGATGGCACAGGGCACAGGGATGGCACAGGCTACTGCAGGGATGGCATAGGGCATTCCGGGATGGCACAGGGCACTCCAGGGATGGCACAGGGCACAGAGTGGCACAGGGCACAAGGGATGGCACAGGGCACTCCAGGGATGGCACAGGGCACTCTGGGATGGCACAGGCCACTCCAGGGATGGCACAGGGCACAGGGATGGCACAGAGCACAAGGGATGGCACAGGGCACTCCAGGGATGTCTCAGGGAATTCCAAGGATGGCACAGGGCAGTCCACAAATGGCACGGGGCACAGGGATGGCACAGGGTACTCCAGAGATGGCACAAGGGATTCCAGGGATGGCACAGGCCACAGGGATGGCACAGGGCACCAAAGGGATGGCACAAGCTACAGCAGGGATGGCACAAAGCACTGGGATTGTACTATGGGCTCCAGGGATGGCACAGGGAATTCCAGGAATGGCACAGGACACTTCAGGGACGGCACAGCTCACTGCAGGGACGGCACAGGGCATTCCGGGATGGCAGAGGGCACTCTGGGATGGCACAGAACACATCGACGGCAGAGGCTAGTGCAGGGATGGCACAGGGCACTCCAGGGATGGCACAGGGTACTTCAGCGATGGCACAACGCTCCGGGATAGCACAGGGCCCTCCAGGGATGGCACAAGGAATTCCAGGGATGGCACAGGGAACAGGGATAAAAAACTGCACTCTAAAGATGGCACATGGCACTCCAGGAATGGCACAGTGCTCGACAGGTGTGGCACAGGGAATTCCACGGATGGCAGATGGCAGTCTGGGATTGCAAAGGCCACTCCAGGGATGGCACAGGGCACAGGGATGGCACAGGGCACAAGGGATGGCACAGGGCACTCCAGGCATGGCTCAGGGAACTCCAGGGACGGCACAGGGTAGTCCACGGATGGCACAGGGCACAGGGATCGCATAGGCTACTGCAGGGATGGCATAGGGCATTCCGGGATGGCACAAAGCACTGGGATGGCACAGGGATGGCACAGGGCACTGCAGAGAAGACACTGGGCACAGGGATGGCACAGGGCCCTCCAGAGATGGCACAAGGAAATCCAGGGATGGCACAAGGCACAAGGATGGCACAGGGCACTCCAGGGATGGCACAGGCTACAGCAGGGATGGCACAAAGCATTGGGATGGTACAGTGGGCTCCAGGGATGGCGCAGGGAATTCCAGGGATGGCACAAAGCACTTGGATGGCACAGGGATGGCACAGGGCACAGGGATGGCACAGGGCACTCCAGAGATGGCACAAGGAAATCCAGGGATGGCACAGGGCACAGGGATGGCACAGGGCACTCTAGAGATGGCACAAGGAATTCCAGGGATGGCACAGGGCACAGGGATGGCACAGGGCACTCCAGGGATGGCACAGGCTACAGCATTGATGGCACAAAGCACAGGGTTTGTACTGTGGGCTCCAGGGATGGCACAGGGAATTCCAGGGATGCCACAGGACAATTCAGGGATGGCACAGGGTACTTCATGGATGACACAAAGCACTGGGATGGCAGAGGGCACTCCAGGGATGGCACAGGCTACAGCAGGGATGGCACAAAGCAATGGGATGGTACAGTGGGTTCCAGGGATGGCACAGGGAATTCCAGGTAAGCCACAGGACACTTCAGGGATGGCGCCGCACGCTGCAATGACGGCACAGGGCATTCCAGGGATGGCGGAGGGCACTCTGGGATGGCACAGGGCATAGGGACCGCCCAGGCCAGTGCAGGGATGGCACATGGCACTCCAGGGATGGCACAGGGCAGTCCACGGATGGCACAGGCCACTCCAGGGATGGCACAGGGCACAGGGATGGCACAGAGCACAAGGGATGGCACAGGGCACTCCAGGGATGTCTCAGGGAATTCCAAGGATGGCACAGGGCAGTCCACAGATGGCACGGGGCACAGGGATGGCACAGGGCACTCCAGAGATGGCACAAGGAATTCCAGGGATGGCACAGGGATGGCACAGGGCACCAAAGGGATGGCACAAGCTACAGCAGGGATGGCACAAAGCACTGGGATTGTACTGTGGGCTCCAGGGATGGCACAGGGAATTCCAGGGATGGCGCAGGACACTTCAGGGACGGCACAGCGCACTGCAGGGACGGCACAGGGCATTCCAGGGGTGGCAGAGGGCACTCTGGGATGGCACAGGGCACATGGACGGCACAGGCAAGGGAAGGGATGGCACAGGGAATTCCAGGGATGGCACAGGACACTTCAGGGATGGCACAGCGCAATGCAGGGATGGCACAGGGCATTCCAGGGACGGCAGAGGGCACTCTGGGTTGGCACAGGGCACAGGGATGGCACAGTGCACTCCAGAGATGGCACAGGCTACAGCAGGAATGGCACAAAGCACTGGGATTGTACTGTGGGCTCCAGAGATGGCACAGGGAATTCCAGGGATGGCTCAGGGAATTCCGGGGATGGCACAGGGCAGTCCACGGATGGCACAGGGCACAGGGATGGCACAGGCTACTGCAGGGATGGCATAGGGCATTCCGGGATGGCACAGGGCACTCTAGGAATGGCACAAAATACTGGGGTGGCACAGGGTTGGCACAGGCTACAGCAGAGATGGCACAAGGATGGCACAGGGCACAGGGATGGCACAGGGCACTCCAGAGATGGCACAAGGTATTCCAGGAATGGCACAGGGCGTAGGGATGGCACAGGGCACTCCAGAGATGGCACAGGCTACAGCAGGGATGGCACAAAGCACTGGGATGGTACAGTGGGCTCCAGGGATGGCACAGAAAATTCCAGGGATGGCACAGGACACTTCAGGGAGGGCGCCGCACGCTGGAATGACGGCACAGGGCATTCCAGGGATGGCAGAGGGCACTCTGGGATGGCACAAAGCATAGGGACGGCCCAGGCCAGTGCAGGGATGGCACATGGCACTCCAGGGATGGCACAGGGCACTCTGGGATGGCACAGGCCACTACAGGGATGGCACAGGGCACAGGGATGGCACAGAGCACAAAGGATGGCACAGGGCACTCCAGGCATGGCTCAGGGAATTCCGGGAATGGCACAGAGCAGTCCACGGATGGCACGGGGCACAGGGATGGCACAGGGCACTCCAAAAATGGCACATGGAAATCCAGGGATGGCACAGTGCACAGGGATGGCACAGTGGGCTCAAGGGCTGGCACAGGGAATTCGAGGGATGGCACAGGACACTTCAGTGACGGCGCCGCACGCTGCAAAGGCGGCACAGGGCATTCCAGGGATGGCAGAGGGCACTCTGGGATGGCACAGGGCACAGGGACGGCCCAGGCCAGTGCAGGGATGGCACATGGCACTCCAGGGATGGCACAGGGCACTCTGGGATGGCACACGCCACTCCAGGGATGGCACAGGGCACAGGGATGGCACAGAGCACAAAGGATGGCACAGGGCACTCCAGGGATGGCTCAGGGAATTCCGGGGATGGCACAGGGCACTCCAAAAATGGCACAAGGAATTCCAGGGATGGCACTGGGATCAGGGATGGCACAGGGCACTAAAGGGATGGCACAGGCTACAGCAGGGATGGCACAAAGCACTGGGATTGTATGGTGGGCTCCAGGGTAGGCACAGGGAATTCCAGGGATGGCGCAGGACACTTCAGGGACGGCACAGCGCACTGTAGGGACGGCACAGGGCATTCCAGGGATGGCAGAGGGCACTCTGGGATGGCACAGGGCACATGGACGGCACCGGCAAGGGCAGGGATGGCACATGGCACTCCAGGTATGTCACAGAGAATTTGAGGGATGGCGCAGGGCACAGGGATGGGACAGGGCACAGGGATGGCACAGGGCACTCCTTGGATGGCATAGGGCACGCCAAGGAAGGCACAGGGCACTCCGTGGATTGCACAGGGAATTCCAGTGATGGCTCTAAGCACTTGGATGGCACAGGGATGGCAAAGGGCACAGGGATGGCATAGGGCACTCCAGAGATGGCACAAGGAATTCCAGGGATGGCACAGGGCACAGGGATGGCACAGGGCACTAAAGGGATGGCGCATTCTACAGCAGGGATGGCACAAACCACTGGGATTGTACTGTGGGAATTCCAGGGATGGCACAGGGAATTCCAGGGATGGCGCAGGACACTTCACGGACAGCACAGCGCACTGCAGGGACGGCACAGGTCATTCCAGGGATGGCAGAGGGCACTCTGGGATGGCACAGGGCACATGGACGGCACAGGCAAGGTCAGGGATGGCACATGGCACTCCAGGGATGGCACAGGACACTTCAGGGACAGCACAGCGCAATGCAGGGATGGCACAGGGCATTCCAGGGATGGCAGAGGGCACTCTGGGATGGCACAGGGCACTCCAGGAATGGCACAAAGCACTGGGATGGCACAGGGATGGAACAGGCTACAGCAGAGATGGCACAGGGATGGCACAGGGCATAGGGATGGCCCAGGGCACTATTGAGATGGCACAAGGAATTCCAGGCATGGCACAGGGCACAGGGATGGCACAGGGCACTCCAAGGATGGCACAGGCTACTGCAGGGATGGCACAGGGCAGTCGAGGAATGGCACAAAGCACTGGGATGGCACAGGGATGGCACAGGCTACAGCAGGGATGGCACATGGCACTCCAGGGATGGCACAGGGTACTTCAGGGATGGCACAGGGCAGTCCACGGATGGCACAAGGCACAGGGATGGCACAGGCTACTGCAGGGATGGCATAGGGCACTCCAGGAATGGCACAAAGCACTGGGATGGCACAGGCATGGCACAGGCTACAGCAGAGATGGCACAGGGATGGCACGGGGCACAGGGATGGCACAGGACACTTGTCCTGGGTTGTAGTTTAGGATGTATTCTATCACCATCTTCAGTTAATGGCCCATCAATGCCTTTTGCATGACTCAGAGATAACTCCCTCCAGGAGTTATCTCTCTCTTTAATGGGCCAGTAAGGCTGTCTTCCATGACTCATCATCCCGTTGTGAGATGCTCCGCCCATGGGGAAGAGCCAAGCATTCTCACCTGGATATAAGCTGGTGTTTGGGACAGTAGAAGCAGCCCTCTCCCGCTGGATTCCCAGAGGACCAGAGCTACCAGACCTTTCTACAAGATTTCTGTTTCAAGAAGACCACCTCGTCTGGACTGTTTCCATCACCCTGATCAGGTTGTATTCTGACTCTGTCACTGGTTTTTTCTTTTTGTATTTATTTTATTTTATTCTATTTTATTTTCCTTTTCTTCTCATTAAATTTTATTTCTGACTTAGAGCCTCTTACTTGGTTTGTTTTTAAACCACAACATGTTTTTGGCGCCCAATGTGGGGCAGAGGCAATAAGAAAAGTCAGAAATTACAATTTTATTGAGGACACCTGTCTGTTATGATGCCCAACATGCTTACATGTGTCTTATACCTATCTCTCTACATTTTTCCAAACGTGGGGCACTATCTGCCGGCCTTAATACTCCTGCATAGACCAGGATATGGTACTAAAATTGCTTTACTGGTCTATTATGTCCATTGCTTGATAAAATCTGGGGCAATGAACATTATTCAGAATATATACCCAGTTTTGTATTCTTGTTCTAGTCTAGGATGCTACGTCTGGAGCCTCAACAATCTCACCCAGCCCCTGTGGGGAGGAGTAAAGAATGATTTTTTCCAGCTTTTCAAGAAGGACACAGCAGTTTTTAAAAATCTTGAGTACCCTCTGGATGCCAAGGACAGCATAATGTTCTTGTTAGTCCTGCTTTGTTTTCTCTGCACCATGCTTAGAATCCAAACACTACATGGTGTGTTGGAGCATGTTCTTAAAGAAGTAGAAGAGGTAAAAAAAGCAAAGCAATAACATCGACGACTACACAGACTCTCACAGAGGAAAAAGGAACCAAACGTGCTGTCAGCATCTCCACACAAACCGTCACTGAACCGGAACAGCCTAAACCAGTAGCAGTTGCCACCACTCAGAAGAAGAAATCAAGGAGCAAATCAGTCCGCATAGCGACTGACGAGGATGGAGCAGGACCTTCGCACTCAGCTGAAGAGACAGAGACAGAGATCATCACCCGCTCTCTATCTCTGGGTGAGCTGCGTGACCTGCGAAGGGAATTCACCCGTCAGACCAACGAGTCCATCCTCACCTGGCTGCTCCGCATCTGGGATGCTGCAGCCAATGACACCATTCTGGATGGAACTGAGGCCAGGCAACTGGGATCACTGTCCCGGGATGTGGTCATTGACCAGGGAATTGGAAAAACCCAAGAAACTCTCAGCCTCTGGCAGCGACTGCTAACAAGTGTGAAAGACAGATACCTTTGTAAAGAAGACCTCCTAGTGCACCAAGGAAAATGGAACACAATAGAACAAGGTATCCGATGCCTAAGGGAATTGGCTGTGCTGGAGATCATTTTTGCAGAAGATGAGAGATTTCCTAAGAGCCCAGATGATGTGCAGTGCACATCACGGATGTGGTTGAGATTTGCACGGCTTGGACCAGAGATGTACTCACGTTACCTGGCAACACTGCAATGGAAAGAAGGTGAGGACAAGGTGGGTGTCCTGGCTAATAAACTAAGGATTTACGAGGACACTGTCACCGCCCCAGTTCGTGTCCATGTCTCATCTGTGGAAACAAGACTGGCTGAGCAAGCCAGGAACTTAATTGAAGAAGGCCATCAGAAACTGAAAAAAGAACTTCAGGAAGAAATTTACGATATTTCACCAGAGCCGACGAGAGTCTCTATGATTAGGAGCAGGCGTCCCCCAGCCAGGGAGAGAGGATACACACCCCGAGGTAACCTTTGGTCTTTTCTTCGGGAGCATGGAGAAGATATGAAGAAGTGGGATGGAAAACCTACCTCCTCCTTAGCAGCCCGGGTACGTGAACTGAAAAGAGAAATGCCTACAACAAAAAGCTCATCTAGAATCAGTGTTGCTCCGGTCTCTCGTGCACAGAACTCCAGACGTTACAGGAATGATGATATGACTGATCCTCTTGAAGGAACCTCAGCAACTCATTTACAGGAAGAGAACAACGTATGCGATGACCAGGAATAGGGGGGCCCTGCCTCTAGCCAGGAAGAGGAAAGGGACAATCGGATCTACTGGACTGTGTGGATCCGATGGCCTGGCACATCTGACCCACAAAGATATACGGCATTGGTTGACACTGGGGCCCAATGTACCATGATGCCATCAAGGTATGTAGGAACAGAATCCATTTCTATTACAGGAGTAACGGGAGGGTCCCAGGAACTGACTGTATTAGAAACCGAAGTGAGTTTAACTGGGAACGAGTGGCAGAAACACCCTATCGCAACTGGCCCAGAGGCCCCATGCATCCTCGGCATAGACTATCTCAGGAATGGATATTTCAAAGATCCAAAAGGATATCGTTGGACTTTTGGGATAGCCGCAGTGATGAAAGAAGACATCAAACAATTGAATACCTTGCCTGGTCTCTCAGATGACCCCTCTGCTGTGGGACTGCTGAAAGTAGAAGAACAACAAGTACCAATTGCCACAGCAACAGTACGCCGTCGGCAATACCGCACAGACGGAGACTCTGTGATCCCCATACATGAGATGATCCGTAAACTGGAAAGCCAAGGGGTGGTCAGTAAGGCCCGTTCACCTTTCAACAGCCCGATTTGGCCGGTGCGTAAGTCCAGTGGAGAATGGAGACTGACGGTGGATTACCGTGGTCTGAATGAAGTCACGCCACCACTGAGCGCTGCTGTGCCAGACATGTTAGAGCTTCAGTACGAGCTTGAGTCCAAAGCAGCAAAGTGGAATGCAACCATTGATATCGCCAACGCCGCCTTCTCCATTCCTTTGGCAGCGGAGTGCAGACCTCAGTTTGCCTTCACCTGGAGGGGCGTGCAGTACACCTGGAACCGACTGCCCCAGGGGTGGAAACACAGCCCCACCATCTGCCATGGACTGATCCAGGCTGCACTGAAAAAGGGTGAGGCTCCAGAGCATCTGCAGTACATTGACGACATCATCATATGGGGGAATACACCAGAGGAGGTCTTCAAGAAAGGAGAAGAAATTATCCAAATTCTGCTGAAAGCTGGTTTTGCCATTAAAAGAAGCAAGGTTAAGGGACCAGCTCAAGAAATCCAGTTCTTGGGGGTCAAATGGCAAGATGGTCGTCGCCAAATCCCCACAGAGATAATCAACAAGATCACAGCCATGTCCGCACCTACCAACAAAAAGGAAACACAAGCTTTCCTAGGTGCCATAGGCTTTTGGAGGATGCACATTCCTGAGTACAGTCAGATCGTGAGCCCTCTCTACTTGATGACCCGCAAGAAGAATAATTTCCACTGGGGGCCTGAACAGCAACAAGCTTTTGTTCAGATCAAGCAAGAGGTTGCTCATGCAGTAGCCCTGGGCCCAGTCAGGACGGGACCAGATGTGAGGAATGTGCTTTACTCTGCAGCTGGAAACAATGGTTTGTCTTGGAGCCTTTGGCAGAAGGTGCCTGGGGAGACTCGAAGCCGACCATTGGGATTCTGGAGCAGAAGTTACAGAGGCTCCGAAGCCAACTACACTCCCACAGAGAAGGAGATATTGGCTGCCTATGAAGGAGTTCAAGCCGCCTCAGAAGTGATTGGCACTGAAACACAGCTGCTTTTGGCACCCCGACTGCCAGTGCTGGGGTGGATGTTTAAGGGAAAGGTTCCTTCCACACATCATGCCACCGATACCACATGGAGCAAATGGATTGCCCTCATTACACAGCGCGCCCGCATTGGAAACCCAAATCGCCCTGGAATTCTGGAAGTTATAACGAACTGGCCGGAAGGTGAAACTTTTGGATTATCGTCTGAAGAAGAAGAAGAAGGAGAAAAGCAAATAACACGTGCTGAGGAAGCCCCACCATATAATGAGCTACCGGAGACTGAAAGACGATATGCTCTGTTCACTGATGGCTCCTGCCGAATTGTAGGAGCTAACCGAAAATGGAAAGCTGCAGCATGGAGCCCCACACGACAAGTTGCACAAGCTACCGAGGGACAAAGTGGATCGAGTCAAGTTGCAGAGCTTAAAGCTGTCCAGCTGGCTTTGGAAATTGCTGAAGGAGAAAAGTGGCCGAGGCTTTATCTCTACACTGACTCATGGATGGTAGCTAATGCTCTGTGGGGATGGCTGAATCGCTGGAAAAAGGCCAATTGGCAGCGCAGAGGAAAACCCATCTGGGCCGCTGACATTTGGCAAGACATCGCCGCCCGAGTAAAGAGGCTGACCGTGAAGGTTCGACATGTGGATGCACATATACCCAAAAGCCGGGCTAATGAGGAGCATCGCAACAGCGAGCAGGTAGACAAAGCTGCCAAGGTGAAAATATCACAAGTAGATCTAGATTGGCAGCACAAGGGAGAATTATTCCTAGCTCGTTGGGCCCATGATGCCTCTGGTCATCAGGGAAAAGATGCAACATATCGATGGGCCCGTGACCGAGAGGTGGACCTCACTATAGACAGCATCTCACAGGTCATCCACAGCCGTGAGACCTGCGCTGCAATCAAACAGGCCAAGCAAATGAAGCCTCTGTGGTATGGTGGACGATGGCTGAAGTACAGGTACGGGGAAGCCTGGCAAATTAACTATATCACCCTTCCCCAAACACACCAAGGAAAGCAGTACGTGCTAACCATGGTGGAAGTCACCACTGGATGGCTAGAAACCCACCCTGTGCCTCATGCCACTGCCCGGAACACCATCCTGGGCCTTGAAAAACAAATCCCGTACAGACACGGCACCCCTGAGAGAATTGAGTCGGACAATGGGACCCATTTCCCAAACAACCTTATAAACACCTGGGCTAGAGAACATGGTATTGAATGGATATACCACATTCCTTATCATGCACCAGCTGCCGGGAAAGTTGAACGGTGCAACGGACTATTAAAGACTGCCCTGAAGGCACTTGGTGGGGGAACCTTCAAGAATTGAGAACTAAACTTAGCCAAAGCCACATGGATAGTTAACACCCAAGGGTCTATCAATCAAGGTGGTCCTGCCCAGTCTGAACCCTTACACACAGTGGATAGAGACAAAGTACCTGTGGTACACATGAAGGGCATTTAGGAAAGAGTGTTTGAATTAATCCCACTTCAGGCAAAGGCAAACCCGTCCATGGGATTGTCTTTGCTCCAGGACCTGGCTACAATTGGTGGGTAATGCAGAAAGATGAAGAAACCCGTTGTGTACCACAGGGAGACTTAATTTTAAGTGAGAGCAGTGTGTAAGGTTTCATTCTGTATGTATATATGCGTTCATCTGTAAGAATGTATTGATTTAGGCATGTTGTAGATGGTAATAGAATAAGGGGTGGATTGTCCTGGGTTGTAGTTTAGGATGTATTCTATCACCATCTTCAGTTAATGGCCCATCAATGCCTTTTGCATGACTCAGAGATAACTCCCTCCGGGAGTTATCTCTCTCTTTAATGGGCCATTAAGTCTCTCTTCCATGACTCATCATCCCATTGTGAGATGCTCCGCCCATGGGAAAGAGCCAAGCATTCTCACCTGGATATAAGTTGGGATTTGGGACAGTAGAAGCAGCCCTCTCCCACTGGATTCCCAGAAGACCAGAGCTACCAGACTTTTCTACAAGATTTCTGTTTCAAGAAAACCACCTCGTCTGGACTGTTTCCATCACCCTGATCAGGTTGTATTCTGACTCTGTCACTGGTTTTTTCTTTTTGTATTTATTTTATTTTATTCTATTATATTTTCCTTTTCTTCTCATTCAATTTTATTTCTGACTTAGAGCCTCTTACTTGGTTTGTTTTTAAACCACAACAGCACTCCAGAGATGGCACCAGGAATTCCAGGGATGGCACAAGGCACAGGGATGGCACAGGGCACTCCAGGGATGGCACAGGCTACAGCAGGGATGGCACAAAGCACTGGGATTGTACAGTGGGCTCCAGAGATGGCACAGGGAATTCCAGGGATGGCACAGGACACTTCAGGGACGTCACACCGCACTCCAGGCACGGCTCAGGGAATTCCAGGGATGGCACAGGGTAGTCCACAAAAGGAACAGGGCACAGGGATGGCACAGGCTACTGCAGGGATGGCATAGGGCATTCCGGGATGGCACAAAGCACTGGGATGGCACACGAATGGCACAGGGCACTGCAGGGAAGACACTGGGCACAGGGATGGCACAGGGCACTCCAGAGATGGCACAAGGAAATCCAGGGATGGCACAGCGCACTCCAGGGATGGCACAGGCTACAGCAGGGATGGCACAAAGCACTGGGATTGTACAGTGCGCTCGAGGGATGGCGCAGGGAATTCCAGGGATGGCACAGGACACTTCAGGGACGGCACAGCGCACTGCAGGGACGGCACAGGCCATTCCTGGGATGGCAGAGGGCACTCTGGGATGGCACAGGGCACATGGACAGCACAGGCAAGTGCAGGGATGGCACATGGCACTCCAGGGATGGCACAGGACACTTCAGGGACAGCACAGCGCAATGCAGGGATGGCACAGGGCATTCCAAAGATGGCAAAGGGCACTCTGGGATGGCATAAGGCACAGGGATGGCATAGGGCACTCCAGGGATGGCACAGGAAATTTGAGGGATGGCGCAGGGCACAGGGATGGGACAGGTCACTCCAGAGATGGCACAGGCTACAGCAGAGATGGCACAAAGCACTGGGATTGTACAGTGGGCTCCAGGGATGGCACAGGGCAGTTCAGGGATGGCACAGGACACTTCTGGGATGGCACAGGCTACTGCAGGTATGTCACAGGGCAGTCCAGGAATGGCACAAAGCACTGGGATGGCACAGGGATGGCACAGGATACAGCAGGGATGGCACATGGCACTCCAGGGATGGCACAGGGTACTTCAGGGATGGCACAAACCACTGGGATGGCACAGGGCACTCCAGGGACGGCGCCGCGCGCTGCAAAGATGGCACAGGGCATTCCAGGGATGGCAGAGCGCACTCTGGGATGGCACAGGGCACAGGGACGGCAGAGGCAAGTGCCAGGACGGCACAGGGCACTCCAGGGAGGGCACAGGGTACTTCCGGGATGACACAAAGCACTGGGATGGCACAGGGCACTCCAGAAATGGCACAAGGAATTCCATGGATGGCAGAGGGCACAGGGATATAAAACTGCACTCTAAGGATGGCACATGGCACTCCAGGAATGGCACAGTGCTCGGCAGGTGTGGCACAGGGAATTCCATGGATGGCAGAGGGCACTCTGGGATGGCACTGGCCACTCCAGGGATGGCACAGGGCACAGGGATGGCACAGGGCACAAGGGATGGCACAGTGCAATCAAGGGATGGCTCAGGGAATTCCGGGGATGGCACAGGGCAGTCCACGGATGGCACAGGGCACTCCAGGAATGGCTCAGGGAATTCCGGGGATGGCACAGGGCAGTCCACGGATGGCACAGGGCACAGGGATGGCAGAGGCTACTGCAGGGATGGCATAGGGCATTCCGGGATGGCACAGGGCACTCCAGGAACGGCACAAAGCACTGGGATGGCACAGGGATGGCACAGGCTACAGCAGAGGTTGCGCAGGGATGGCACGGGGCACAGGGATGGCACATGGCACGCCAGAGATGGCACAAGGAATTCCAGGGATGGCAGAGGGCACAGGGATGGCACAGGGCACTCCAGAGATGGCACAAGGAATTCCAGGGATGGCACAAAGCACTGGGATTGTACAGTGGGCTCCAGAGATGGCACAGGGAATTCCAGGGATGGCACAGGACACTTCAGGGACGGCACAGGGCACTGCAGGGACGGCACAGGCCATTCCTGGGATGGCAGAGGGCACTCTGGGATGGCACAGGGCACATGGACTGCACAGGCAAGTGCAGGGATGGCACATGGCACTCCAGGGATGGCACAGGACACTTCAGGGACGGCACAGCGCACTGCAGGGACGGCACAGGCCATTCCTGGGATGGCAGAGGGCACTCTGGGATGGCACAGGGACCATGGACTGCACAGGCAAGTGCAGGGATGGCACATGGCACTCCAGGGATGGCACAGGACACTTCAGGGACAGCACAGCGCAATGCAGGGATGGCACAGGTCATTCCAAGGATGGCAGAGGGCACTCTGGGATGGCACAGGGCACATGGACTGCACAGGCAAGTGCAGGGATGGCACAGTGCACTCCAGGGATGGCACAGAAAATTTGAGGGATGGCAGAGGGCACAGGGATGGGACAGGGCGCAGGGATGGCACAGTTCACTATTTGGATGGCATAGGGCATTCCAGAGAAGGCACAGGGCACTCCAGGGAAGGCACAGGGCACTCCAGGTATGGCACAAGGAATACCAGGGATGGCACATGGCACAGGGATATAAAACTGCACTCTAAGGATGGCACATGGCACTCCAGGAATGGCACAGTGCTCTGCAGGGATGGCACAGGGAATTCCATGGATGGCAGAGGGCACTCTGGGATGGCACAGGCCACTCCAGAAATGGCACAGGGCACAGGGATGGCACAGGGCAGGAGGGATGGCACAGGGCACTCCAGGGATGGCAGAGGGCACTCTGGGATGGCACAGGCCACTCCAGGGATGGCACAGGGCACAGGGATGGCACAGGGCAGGAGGGATGGCACAGGGCACTCTAGGGATGCCTCATGGAATTCCGGGGATGGCACAGGGCAGTCCACGGACGGCACAGGTCACAGGGATGGCACAGGCTACTGCAGGGATGGCATAGGGCATTCCGGAATGGCACAGGGCACTCCAGGAATGGCACAAAGCACTGGGATGGCACAGGGATGGCACAGGGCACTCCAGAGATGGCACAAGGAATTCCATGGATGGCACAGGGCACAGGGATGGCACAGGGCACTCCAGAGATGGCACAAGGAATTCCAGGGATGGCACAGGGCACAGGGATGGCACAGGGCACTCCAGGGATGGCACAGGCTACAGCAGGGATGGCACAAAGCACTGCGATTGTACAGTGGGCTCCAGGGATGGCACAGGGAATTCCAGGGATGGCACAGGACACTTCAGGGACGGCCCAGCGCTCTGCAGGTACGGCACAGGCCATTCCTGGGATGGCAGAGGGCACTCTGGGATGGCACAGGGCACATGGACTGTAGAGGCAAGTGCAAGGATGGCACATGGCACTCAAGGGATGGCACAGGACCCTTCGGGGACAGCACAGCGCAATGCAGCGATGGCACAGGTCATTCCAAGGATGGCATAGGGCACTCTGGGATGGGACAGGGCGCAGGGATCGCACAGTTCACTCCTTGGATGGCATAGGGCACTCAAGGGAAGGCACAGGGCACTCCAGGGAAGGCACAGGGCACAGGGATGGCACAGGCTACTGCAGGGATGGCACATGGCACTCCAGGGATGGCACAGGGTACTTCAGGGATGGCACAAAGCACTGGGATGGCACAGGGCACAGGGATGGCACATTGCAATTCACGGTTGGCACAGAGAATTTCAGGGGTGGCGCAGGGCACAGGGATGAGACAGGGCACAGGGATGGCACAGGGCACACCTTGGAGGGCATAGGGCACTCCAGGGAAGGCACAAGGCTCAGGGATCGCACAGGCTACTGCAGGGATGGCATAGGGCATTCCGGGATGGCACAAAGCACTGGGATGGCACAGGGATGGCACAGGGTACTGCATGGAAGACACTGGGCACAGGGATGGCACAGGGGACACCAGAGATGGCACAAGGAAATCCAGGGATGGCACAGGGAACTCCGGAGACGGCACAAGGAATTCCAGGGATGGCACAGGGCACAGGGATTGCACAGGGCACTAAAGGGATGGCACAGGTTACAGCAGGGATGGCACAAAGCACTGGGATTGTACAGTGGGCTCCAGGGATGGCACAGGGAATTCCAGGGATGGCACAGGACACTTCAGGGACGGCACAGCGCACTGCAGGGACGGCACAGGGCATTCCAAGGATGGCAGAAGGCACTCTGGGATGGCGCAGGTTACAGTGTTGGCACAGTGCAGTCCAGGGATGGCACAGAGAATTTCAGGGCTGGCGCAGGGCACAGGAATGAGACAGGGCACAGGGATGGCACAGGGCACTCCTTGGAGGGCATAGGGCACTCCAGGGAAGGCACAGGGCACAGGGATGGCACAGGGCACTCCTGGAATGGCACAAAGCACTGGGATGGCCCAGGGATGCCACAGGCTACAGCAGGGATGGCACATGGAACTCCAGGGATGGGACAGGGCAGTCCAGTAGTGGCACAAATCAGTGGGATGGCACAGGGTTGGCTCAGTCTACAGCAGGGATGGCACTGGGCACAGGGATGGCACAGGGTACTGCAGGGATGGCACATGGCACTCCAGGGATGGCACAGGGTACTTCAGGGATGGCACAAAGCACTGGGATGGCACAGGGCACTCCAGGTATGGCACAAGGAATACTAGGGATGGCACATGGCACAGGGATATAAAACTGCACTCTAAGGATGGCACATGGCACTCCAGGAATGGCACAGTGCTCGGCAGGTGTGGCACAGGGAATTCCATGGATGGCAGAGGGCACTCTGGGATGGCACAGGCCACTCCAGGGATGGCACAGGGCACAGGGATGGCACAGGGCACTCTAGGGATGCCTCATGGAATTCCGGGCATGGCACAGGGCAGTCCACGGACGGCACAGGTCACAGGGATGGCACAGGCTACTGCAGGGATGGCATAGGGCATTCCGGGATGGCACAGGGCACTCCAGGAATGGCACAAAGCACTGGGATGGCACAGGGATGGCACAGGGCACTCCAGAGATGGCAGAAGGAATTCCATGGATGGCACAGGGCACAGGGATGGCACAGGGCACTCCTGAGATGGCACAAGGATTTCCAGGGATGGCACAGGGCACAGGGATGGCACAGGGCACTCCAGGGATGGCACAGGCTACAGCAGGGATGGCACAAAGCACTGGGATTGTACAGTGGGCTCCAGGGATGGCACAGGGAATTCCAGGGATGGCACAGGACACTTCAGGGACGGCACAGCACACTGCAGAGACGGCACAGGCCCTTCCTGGGATGGCAGAGGGCACTTTGGAATGGCACAGGTTACAGGGTTGGCACAGTGCAGTCCAGGGATGGCACAGAGAATTTCAGGGCCGGCGCAGGGCACAGGGATGAGACAGGGCACAGGGATGGCACAGGGCACTCCTTGGAGGGCATAGGGCACTCCAGGGAAGGCACAGGGCACAGGGATGGCACAGGGCACTCCTGGAATGCCACAAAGCATTGGGATGGCCCAGGGATGCCACAGGCAACAGCAGGGATGGCACATGGCACTCCAGGGATGGCACAGGGCAGTCCAGTAATGGCACAAAGCACTGGGATGGCACAGGGTTGGCTCAGGCTACAGCAGGGATGGCACATGGCGCTCCAGGGATGGCACAGGGCACAGGGATGGCACAGGGTACTTCAGGGATGGCCCCTAGCACTCCAGGGATGGCACAGGGTATTTCAGGGACGGCACAAAGCACTGGGATGGCACAGGGCACTCCAGATATGGCACAAGGAATACCAGGGATGGCACATGGCACAGGGATATAAAACTGCACTCTAAGGATGGCACATGGCACAGCAGGAATGGCACAGTGCTCTGCAGGGATGGCACAGGGAATTCCATGGATGGCAGAGGGCACTCTGGGATGGCACAGGCTGCTGCAGGGATGGCATAGGGCATTCCGGGACGGCACAGGGCACTCCAGGAATGGCACAAAGTACTGGGATGGCACAGGGATGGCACAGGGCACTCCAGAGATGGCACAAGGTATTCCATGGATGGCACAGGGCACAGGGATGGCCCAGGGATGCCACAGGCTACAGCAGGGATGGCACATGGCACTCCAGGGATGGCACAGGACAGTCCAGTAATGGCACAAAGCACTGGGTTGGCACAGGGTTGGCTCAGGCTACAGCAGGGATGGCACATGGCACTCCAGGGATGGCACAAAGCACTGGGATGGCACAGGGATGGCACAGGGCACTCCAGAGATGGCACAAGCAATTCCAGGGATGGCACAGGGCACAGGGATGGCACAGGGCACTCCAAGGATGGCACAGGCTACCGCAGGGATGTCAAAAACACTGGGATTGTACAGTGGGCTCCAGGGATGGCCCAGAGAATTCCAGGGATGGCACAGGACACTTCAGGGACGGCACAGCGCTCTGCAGGTACGGCACAGTCCATTCCGGGGATGGCAGAGGGCACTCTGGGATGGCACAGGGCACATGGACGGCACAGGCAAGTGCAGGGATGGCACATGACACTCCAGGGATGGCACAGGTCACTTCAGGGACAGCACAGCGCAATGCATGGATGGCACAGGTCATTCCAAGGATGGCAGAGGGCACTCTGGCATGGCACAGGGCACAGGGATGGCACAGTGCACTCCAGGGATGGCACAGAAAATTTGAGGGATGGCGCAGGGCACAGGGATGGGACAGGGCGCAGGGATGGCACAGGGCACTCCTTGGATGGCATAGGGCACTCCAGGCAAGGCACAGGGCACTCCAGGGAAGGCACAGGGTACTTCAGGGATGGCACAAAGCACTGGGATGGCACAGGGCACTCCAGGGATGGCTCAAAGAATTCCAGGGATGGCACATGGCAAAATGATATAAAACTGCACTCTAAAGATGGCACATGGCACTCCAGGAATGGCACAGTGCTCTGCAGGGATGGCACAGGGAATTCCATGGATGGCAGAGGGCACTCTGGGATGGCACAGGCCACTCCAGGGATGGCACAGGGCACAGGGATGGCACAGGTCAAAAGGGATGGCACCGGGCCCTCCAGGGTAGGCTCAGGGAATTCCGGGGATGGCACAGGGCAGTCCACGGATGGCACAGGGCACAGGGATGGCACAGGCTACTGCAGGGATGGCACATGGCACTCCAGGGATGGCAC
This sequence comes from Sylvia atricapilla, assembly GCF_009819655.1. Classification (NCBI taxonomy): domain Eukaryota; kingdom Metazoa; phylum Chordata; class Aves; order Passeriformes; family Sylviidae; genus Sylvia; species Sylvia atricapilla. The sequence goes on along the minus strand of NW_027077152.1, from coordinate 129,266 downwards.
AGATCAGAGGGATGGCAAGGGACACTTCAGGGACAAAACAGCGCATTGCAGGGACGGCACAGGGCATTGCAGGGATGGCAGAGGGCACTCTGGGATGGCACAGGGCACAGGGATGGCACAATGCACTCCACGGTTGGCACAGAGAATTTCAGGGGGGGCGCAGGGCACAGGGATGAGACAGGGCACAGAGATGGCACAGGGCACACCTTGGAGGGCATAGGGCTCTCCAGGGAACTCACAGGGCACAGGGATGGCACAGGGTACTCCTGGAATGGCACAGGGCAGTTCACGGATGGCACAGGGCTCAGGGATGGCACAGGCTACTGCAGGGATGGCATAGGGCATTCCGCAATGGCACAAAGCACTGGGATGGCACAGGGATGGCACAGGGCACTCCAGAGATGGCACAAGGAATTCCATGGATGGCACAGGGCACAGGGATGGCACAGGGCACTCCAGAGATGGCACAAGGAATTCCAGGGATGGCACAGGGCACAGGGATGGCACAGGGCAGTCCAGGGATGGCACAGGCTACAGCAGGGATGGCACAAAGCACTGGGATTGTACAGTGGGCTCCAGGGATGGCACAGGGAATTCCAGGGATGGCACAGGACACTTCAGGGACGGCACAGCGCACTGCAGGGACGGCACAGGGCATTCCAGGGATGGCACAGAGAATTTCAGGGCTGGCGCAGGTTACAGGGTTGACACAGTGCAGTCCAGGGATGGCACAGAGAATTTCAGGGCTGGCGCAGGGCACTGGGATGAGACAGGGCACAGGGATGGCACAGGGCACTCCTGGACTGCGACAAAGCATTGGGATGGACCAGGGATGCCACAGGCTACAGCAGGGATGGCACATGGCACTCCAGGGATGGCACAAGGCAGTCCAGTAATGGCACAAAGCACTGGGGTGGCACAGGGTTGGCTCAGGCTACAGCAGGGATGGCACATGGTGCTCCAGGGATGGCACAGGGCACAGGGATGGCACAGGGTATCTCAGGGATGGCACATGGCACTCCTGGGATGGCACAGGGTACTTCAGGGATGGCACAAAGCACTGGGATGGAACAGGGCACTCCAGGTATGGCACAAGGAATACCAGGGATGGCACATGGCACAGGGATATAAAACTGCACTCTAAGGATGGCACATGGCACTCCAGGAATGGCACAGTGCTTAGCAGGGATGGCACAGGGAATTCCATGGATGGCAGAGGGCACTCTGGGATGGCACAGGCCACTCCAGGGATGGCACAGGGCACAGGGATGGCACAGGGCACTCTAGGGATGCCTCAAGGAATTCCGGGGATGGCACAGGGCAGTCCACGGACGGCACAGGTCACAGGGATGGCACAGGCTACTGCAGGGATGGCATAGGGCATTCCAGGATGGCACAGGGCACTCCAGGAATGGCACAAGGAATTCCAGGGATGGCACAGGGCACAGGGATGGCACAGGGCACTCCAGGGATGGCACAGGCTACAGCAGGGATGGCACAAAGCACTGGGATTGTACAGTGGGCTCCAGGGATGGCACAGGGAATTCCAGGGATGGCACAGGACATTTCAGGGACGGCCCAGCGCACTGCAGGGACGGCACAGGCCATTCCTGGGATGGCAGAGGGCACTCTGGGATGGCACAGGGCACATGGACTGCGCAGGCAAGTGCAGGGATGGCACATGACACTCCAGGGATGGCACAGGACACTTCAGGGACAGCACAGCGCAATGCACGGATGGCACAGGTCATTCCAAGGATGGCATAGGGCACTCTGGGATGGCACAAGGCACAGGGATGGCACAGTGCACTCCAGGGATGGCACAGAAAATTTGACGGATGGCGCAGGGCGCAGGAATGGGACAGGGCGCAGGGATGGCACAGTTCACTCCTTGGATGGCATAGGGGACTCCAGGGAAGGCACACGGCACTCCAGGGAAGGCACAGGGCACAGGGATGGCACAGGCTACTGCAGGGATGGCACATGGCACTCCAGGGATGGCACAGGGTACTTCAGGGATGGCACAAAGCACTGGGATGGCACAGGGCACTCCAGGGATGGCACGAGTAATTCCAGGGATGGCACATGGCAAAATGATATAAAACTGCACTCTAAGGATGGCACATGGCACACCAGGAATGGCACAGTGCTCTGCAGGGATGGCAGAGGGAATTCCATGGATGGCAGAGGGCACTCTGGGATGGCACAGGCCACTCCAGGGATGGCACAGGGCACAGAGATGGCACAGGGCACTCTAGGGATGCCTCATGGAATTCCGGGGATGGCACATGGCAGTCCACGGACGGCACAGGTCACAGGGATGGCACAGGCTACTGCAGGGATGGCATAGGGCATTCCGGGACGGCACAGGGCACTCCAGGAATGGCACAAAGTACTGGGATGGCACAGGGATGGCACAGGGCACTCCAGAGATGGCACAAGGTATTCCATGGATGGCACAGGGCACTGGGATGGCACAGGGCACTCCAGAGATGGCACAAGGAATTCCAGGGATGGCACAGGGCACAGGGATGGCACAGGGCACTCCAGGGATGGCACAGGCCACTCCAGGGATGGCACAAAGCACTGGGATGGCCCAGGGATGCCACAGGCTACAGCAGGGATGGCACATGGCACTCCAGGGATGGCACAGGACAGTCCAGTAATGGCACAAAGCACTGGGATGGCACAGGGTTGGCTCAGGGTACAGCAGGGATGGCACATGGCACTCCAGGGATGGCACAGGGCACAGGGATGGCATAGGGTACTGCAGGGATGGCACATGACACTCCAGAGATGGCACAAAGCACTGGGATGGCACAGGGATGGCACAGGGCACTCCAGAGATGGCACAAGGAATTCCAGGGGTGGCACAGGGCACAGGGATGGCACAGGGCACTCCAGAGATGGCACAATGAATTCCAGGGATGGCACAGGGCACTTCAGGGACGGCACAGCGCTCTGCAGGTACGGCACAGGCCATTCCTGGGATGGCAGAGGGCATTCTGGGATGGCACAGGGCACATGGACGGCACAGGCAAGTGCAGGGATGGCACATGGCACTCCAGGGATGGCACAGGTCATTCAGGGACAGCACAGCGCAATGCAGGGATGGCACAGGTCATTTCAAGGATGGCATAGGGCACTCTGGGATGGCACAGGGCACAGGGATGGCACAGTGCACTCCAGGTATGGCACAGAAAATTTGAGGGATGTCGCAGGGCACAGGGATGGGACAGGGCGCAGGGACGGCACAGTTCACTCCTTGGATGGCATAGAGCACTCAAGGGAAGGCACAGGGCACTCCAGGGAAGGCACAGGGGACAGTGATGGCACAGGCTACTGCAGGGATGGCGCATGGCACTCCAGGGATGGCACAGGGTACTTCAGGGATGGCACAAAGCACTGGGATGGCACAGGGCACTCCAGGGATGGCACAAGGAATACCAGGGATGGCACATGGCACAGGGATATAAAACTGCACTCTAAGGATGGCACATGGCACAACAGGAATGGCACAGTGCTCTGCAGGGATGGCGCAGGGAATACCATGGATGGCAGAGGGCACTCTGGGATGGCACAGGCCACTCCAGGGATGGCACAAAGCAAAGGGATGGCACAGGTCAAAAGGGATGGCACCGGGCACTCCAGAGTAGGCTCAGGGAATTCCGGGGATGGCACAGGGCAGTCCACAGATGGCACAGGGCACAGGGATGGCACAGGCTACTGCAGGGATGGCACATGGCACTCCAGGGATGGCACAGATCAGAGGGATGGCACAGGACACTTCAGGGACGGAACAGCGCATTGCAGGGACGGCACAGGGCATTCCAGGGATGGCAGAGGGCACTCTGGGATGGCACAAGGCACAGGGATGGCACAGTGCGCTCCACGGTTGGCACAGAGAATTTCAGGGCTGGCGCAGGGCACAGGGATGAGACAGGGCACAGGGATGGCACAGGGCACTCTTTAGAGGGCATAGGGCACTCCAGGGAAGGCACAGGGCACTGGGATGGCACAGGGCGCTCCTGGAATGCCACAAAGCATTGGGATGGCCCAGGGATGCCACAGGCTACAGCAGGGATGGTACATGGCACTCCAGGGATGGCACAGGGCAGCCAAGTAATGGCACAAAGCACTGGAATGGCACAGGGTTGGCTCAGGCTACAGCAGGGATGGCACATGGCGCTCCAGGGATGGCACAGGGTACTTCAGGGATGGCACAAAGCACTGGGATGGCACAGGGCACTCCAGGTATGGCACAAGGAATACCAGGGATGGCACATGGCACAGGGATATAAAACTGCACTCTAAGGATGGCACATGGCACTCCAGGAATGGCACAGTGCTCTGCAGGGATGGCACAGGGAATTCCATGGATGGCAGAGGGCACTCTGGGATGGCACAGGCCACTCCAGGGATGGCACAGGGCAAAAGGGATGGCACAGGGCACTCTAGGGATGCCTCATGGAATTCCGGGGATGGCACAGGGCAGTCCACGGACGGCACAGGTCACAAGGATGGCACAGGCTACTGCAGGGATGGCATAGGGTATTCCGGGATGGCACAGGGCACTCCAATAATGGCACAAAGCACTTGGATGGCACAGGGATGGCACAGGGCAGTCCAGAGATGGCACAAGGAATTCCATGGATGGTACAGGGCACAGGGATGGCACAGGGCACTCCAGAGATGGCACAAGGATTTCCAGGGATGGCACAGGGCACAGGGATGGCACAGGGCACTCCAGGGATGGCACAGGCTACAGCAGGGATGGCACAAAGCACTGGGATTGTACAGTGGGCTCCAGGGATGGCACAGGGAATTCCAGGGATGGCACAGGACACTTCAGGGACGGCACAGCGCACTGCAAGGACGGCACAGGCCATTCCAAGGATGGCAGAGGGCACTCTGGAATGGCACAAGTTACAGGGTTGGCACAGTGCAGTCCAGGGATGGCACAGAGAATTTCAGGGCCGGCGCAGGGCACAGGGATGAGACAGGGCACAGGGATGGCACAGGGCACTCCTTGGAGGGCATAGGGCACTCCAGGGAAGACCCAGGCCACAGGGATGGCACAGGGCACTCCTGGAATGCCACAAAGCATTGGGATGGCCCAGGGATGCCACAGGCAACAGCAGGGATGGCACATGGCACTCCAGGGATGGCACAGGGCACAGGGATGTCACAGGGTACTTCAGGGATGGCCCCTGTCACTCCAGGGATGGCACAGGGTATTTCAGGGATGGCAGAAAGCACTGGGATGGCACAGGGCACTCCAGGTATGGCACAAGGAATACCAGGGATGGCACATGGCACAGGGATATAAAAATGCTCTCTAAGGATGGCACATGGCACTCCAGTAATGGCACAGTGCTCTGCAGGGATGGCACAGGGAATTCCATGGATGGCAGAGAGCACTCTGGGATGGCACAGGCCACTCCAGGGATGGCACAGGGCACAGGGATGGCACAGGGCACTCTAGGGATGCCTCATGGAATTCCGGGCATGGCACAGGGCAGTCCACAGACGGCACAGGTCACAGGGATGGCACAGGCTACTGCAGGGATGGCATAGGGCATTCCGGGACGGCACAGGGCACTCCAGGAATGGCACAAAGTACTGGGATGGCACAGGGATGGCACAGGGCACTCCAGAGATGGCACAAGGTATTCCATGGATGGCACAGGGCACTGGGATGGCACAGGGCACTCCAGAGATGGCACAAGGAATTCCAGGGATGGCACAGGGCACAGGGATGGCACAGGTCACTCCAGGGATGGCACAGGCCACTCCAGTGATGGCACAAAGCACTGGGATGGCCCAGGGATGCCACAGGCTACAGCAGGGATGGCACATGGCACTCCAGGGATGGCACAGGACAGTCCAGTAATGGCACAAAGCACTGGGATGGCACAGGGTTGGCTCAGGCTACAGCAGGGATGGCACATGGCACTCCAGGGATGGCACAGGGCACAGGGATGGCATAGGGTACTGCAGGGATGGCAAATGGCACTCCAGAGATGGCACAAAGCACTGGGATGGCGCAGGGATGGCACAGGGCACTCCAGAGATGGCACAGGCTACAGCAGGGATGGCACAAAGCACTGGGATTGTACAGTGGGCTCCAGAAATGGCACAGGGAATTCCAGGGATGGCACAGGACATTTCAGGGACGGCCCAGCGCACTGCAGGGACGGCACAGGCCATTCCTGGGATGGCAGAGGGCACTCTGGGATGGCACAGGGCACATGGACAGCACAGGCAAGTGCAGGGATGGCACATGGCACTCCAGGGATGGCACAGGACACTTCAGGGACAGCACAGCGCAATGCAGGGATGGCACAGGTCATTCCAAGGATGGCAGAGGGCACTCTGGGATGGCACAAGGCACAGGGATGGCACAGTGCACTCCAGGGATGGCACAGAAAATTTGAGGGATGGCGCAGGGCACAGGGATGGGAGAGGGCGCAGGGATGGCACAGTTCACTCTTTGGATGGCATAGGGCACTCCAGGGAAGGCACAGGGCTCTCCAGGGAAGGCACAGGGCACAGGGATGGCACAGGCTACTGCAGGGATGGCACATGGCACTCCAGGGATGGCACAGGGTACTTCAGGGATGGCACAAACCACTGGGATGGCACAGGGCACTCCAGGGATGGCACAAGGAATTCCAGGGATGGCACATGGCAAAATGATATAAAACTGCACTCTAAGGATGGCACATGGAACACCAAGAATGGCACAGTGCTCTGCAGGGATGGCACAGGGAATTCCATGGATGGCAGAGGGCACTCTGGGATGGCACAGGCCACTCCAGGGATGGCACAGGGCACATGGATGGCACAGGTCAAAAGGGATGGCACCGGGACCTCCAGGGTAGGCTCAGGGAATTCCGGGGATGGCACAGGGCAGTCCACGGATGGCACAGGGCACAGGGATGGCACAGGCTACTGCAGGGATGGCACATGGCACTCCAGGGATGGCACAGATCAGAGGGATGGCACAGGACACTTCAGGGAAGGAACAGCGAATTGCAGGGTTGGCACAGAGAATTCCAGGGATGGCAGAGGGCACTCTGGGATGGCACAGGGCACAGGGATGGCACAGTGCACTCCACGGTTTGCCCAGAGAATTTCAGGGCTGGCGCAGGGCACAGGGATGAGACAGGGCACAGAGATGGCAGAGGGCACTCCTGGAATGGCACAGGGCAGTCCACGGATGGCACAGGGCTCAGGGATGGCACAGGCTACTGCAGGGATGGCATAGGGCATTCCGCGATGGCACAAAGCACTGGGATGGCACAGGGATGGCACAGGGCACTCCAGGAACGGCACAAAGCACTGGGATGGCACAGGGCACTCCAGAGATGGCACAAGGAAATCCAGGGACGGCACAGGGAACTCTAGAAACGGCACAAGGAATTCCAGGGATGGCAAAGGGCACAGAGATTGCACAGGGCACTAAAGGGATGGCACAGGTTACAGCAGGGATGGCACAAAGCACTGGGATTGTACAGTGGCCTCCAGGGATGGCACAGGGAATTCCAGGGATGGCACAGGACACTTCAGGGACGGCACAGCGCACTGCAGGGACGGTACAGGGCATTCCAAGGATGGCATAGGGCACTCTGGGATGGCACAAGGCACAGGGATGGCACAGTGCACTCCAGGGATGGCACAGAAAATTTGAGGGATGGCGCAGGGCACAGGGATGGCATAGGCTACTGCAGGGATGGCACATGGAACTCCAGGGATGGCACAGGGTACTTCAGGGATGGCACAAACCACTGGGATGGCACAGGGCACTCCAGGGATGGCACAAGGAATTCCAGGGATGGCACATGGCAAAATGATATAAAACTGCACTCTAAGGATGGCACATGGCACACCAGGAATGGCACAGTGCTCTGCAGGGATGGCTCAGGGAATTCCATGGATGGCAGAGGGCACTCTGGGATGGCACAGGCCACTCCAGGGATGGCACAGGGCACAGGGATGGCACAGGTCAAAAGGGATGGCACCTGGCACTCCAGGATAGGCTCAGGGAATTCCGGGGATGGCACAGGCCACTCCAGGGATGGCACAGGGCACAGTCATGGCACAGGCTACTGCAGGGATGGCACATGGCACTCCAGGGATGGCACAGATCAGAGGGATGGCACAGGACACTTCAGGGACGGAACAGCGCATTGCAGGGACGGCACAGGGCATTCCAGGGATGGCAGAGGGCACTCTGGGATGGCACAGGGCACAGAGAGGGCACAGTGCACTTCACGGTTGGCACAGAGAATTTCAGGGCTGGCGCAGGGCACAGGGATGAGACAGGGCACAGAGATGGCACAGGGCACACCTTGGAAGGCATAGGGCACTCCAGGGAAGGCACAGGGCTCAGGGATGCCACAGGGCACTCCTGGAATGGCACAGGGCAGTCCACGGATGGCACAGGGCTCAGGGATGGCACAGGCTACTGCAGGGATGGCATAGGGCATTCCGCGATGGCACAAAGCACTGAGATGGCACAGGGATGGCACAGGGCACTGCAGGGAAGACACTGGGCACAGGGATGGCACAGGGCACTCCAGAGATGGCACAAGGAAATCCAGGGATGGCACAGGGAACTCCAGAGACGGCACAAGGAATTCAAGGGATGGCGCAGGTTACAGGGTTGGCACAGTGCAGTCCAGAGATGGCAAAGAGAATTTCAGGGCTGGCGCAGGGCACAGGGATGGGACAAGGCACAGGGATGGCACAGGGCACTCCTTGGAGGGCATAGGGTACTCCAGGGAAGGCACAGGGCACAGGGATGGCACAGGGCACTCCTGGAATAGCACAAAGCACTGGGATGGCACAGGGTTGGCTCAGGCTACAGCAGGGGTGGCACATGGCACTCCAGGGATGGCACAGGGCAGTCCAGTAATGGCACAAAGCACTGGGATGGCACAGGGTTGGCTCAGGCTACAGCAGGGATGGCACATGTCGCTCCAGGGATGGCACAGTGCACAGGGATGGCATAGGGTACTGCAGGGATGGCACATGGCACTCCAGAGATGGCACAAAGCACTGGGATGGCACAGGGATGGCACAGGGCACTCCAGAGATGGCACAAGGAATTCCAGGGATGGCACAGGGCACAGGGATGGCACAGGGCACTCCAGAGATGGCACAAGGAGTTCCAGGGATGGCACAGGGCACAGGGATGGCACAGGGCACAGGGATGGAACAGGGCACTCCAGAGATGGCACAATGAATTCCAGGGATGGCACAGGGCACAGGGATGGCACAGGGCACTCCAAGGATGGCACAGGCTACCGCATGGATGGCACAAAGCACTGGGATTGTACAGTGGGCTCCAGGGATGGCCCAGGGAATTCCAGGGATGGCACAGGACACTTCAGGGACGGCACAGCGCTCTGCAGGGACGGCACAGGCCATTCCTGGGATGGCAGAGGGCACTCTGGGATGGCACAGGGCACATGGACTGCACAGGCAAGTGCAGGGATGGCACATGGCACTCCAGGGATGGCACAGGACAATTCAGGGACAGCACAGCGCAATGCAGGGATGGCACAGGTCATTCCAAGGATGGCAGAGGGCACTCTGGTATGGCACAGGGCACAGGGATGGCACAGTGCACTCCAGGGATGGCACAGAAAATTTGAGGGATGGCGCAGGGCACAGGGATGGGACAGGGCGCAGGGATGGCACAGGGCACTCCTTGGATGGCATAGGGCACTCCAGGGAAGGCACAGGGCACTCCAGGGAAGGCACAGGGCACAGGGATGGCACAGGCAACTGCAGGGATGGCACATGGCACTCCAGGGATGGCACAGGGTACTTCAGGTATGGCACAAAGCACTGGGATGGCACAGGGCACTCCAGGGATGGCACAAGGAATTCCAGGGATGGCACATGGCACAGGGATATAAAACTGCACTCCAAGGATGGCACATGGCACTCCAGGAATGGCACAGTGCTCAACAGGTGTGGCACAGGGAACTCCATGGATGGCAGAGGGCACTCTGGGATGGCACAGGCCACTCCAGGGATGGCACAGGGCACAGGGATGGCACAGGGCACAAGGGATGGCACAGGGCACACCAGGGTTGGCTCATAAAATTCCAGGGATGGCACTGGGCAGTCCACGGATGGCACAGGGCACAGGGATGGCACAGGCTACTGCAGGGATGGCATAGGGCATTCCAGAATGGCACAGGGCACTCCGGGAACGGCACAAAGCACTGGGATGGCACAGGGATGGCAGAGGCTACAGCAGAGATGGCGCTGGGATGGCACGGGGCACAGGGATGGCACATGGCACTCCACTGATGGCACAAGGAATTCCAGGGATGGCACAGGGCACAGGGATGGCACAGGGCACTAAAGGGATGGCAAAGGCTACAGCAGGGATGGCACAAAGCACTGGGATTGTACAGTGGGCTCCAGGGATGGCACATGGAATTCCAGGGATGGCACAGGACACTTCAGGGACGGCACAGCGCACTGCAGGGACGGCACATGCCATTCCTGGGATGGCAGAGGGCACTCTGGGATGGCACAGGGCACATGGACTGCACAGGCAAGTGCAGGGATGGCACATGGCACTCCAGGGATGGCACAGGACACTTCAGGGACAGCACAGCGCAATGCAGGGATGGCACAGGTCATTCCAAGGATGGCACATGGCACTCTGGGATGGCACAAAGCACTGGGATGGAACATGGCACTCCACGGATGGCACAAGGAATTCCAAGGATGGCACAGGGCACAGGGATATAAAACTGCACTCTAAGGATGGCACATGGCACTCCAAGAATGGCACAGTGCTCTGCAGGGTTGGCACAGGGAATTCCATGGATGGCAGAGGGCACTCTGGGATGGCAGAGGCCACTCCAGGGATGGCACAGGGCAGAGGGATGGCACAGGGCAAAAGGGATGGCACAGGGCACTCCAGGGATGGCAGAGGGCACTCTGGGATGGCACAGTCCACTCCAGGGATGGCACAGGGCACAGGGATGGCACAGGCTACTGCAGGGATGGCATTGGGCATTCTGGGATGGCACAGGGCACTGCAGAGATGGCACAAAGAATTCCAGGGATGGCACAGGGCACAGGGATGGCACGGGGAACTAAAGTGATGGCACAGGCTACAGCAGGGATGGCACAAAGCACTGGGAATGTACTGTGGGCTCCAGGGATGGCACAGGGAATTCCAGGGATGGCACAGGACACATCAGGGACGGCACAGCGCACTGCAGGGACGGCACAGGGCATTCCAGGGATGGCACAGAGAATTTGAGGGATGGCGCAGGGCACAGGAATGGGACAGGGCACAGGGATGGTACAGTGGGCTCCAGGGATGGCACAGGACACTTCAGGGACGGCACCGCGCACTGCAAAGACATTCCAGGGATGGCAGAGGATACTTTGGCGTGGCACAGGGAACAGGGATGTCCCAGGCCAGTGCAGGGAAGGCACATGGCACTCCAGGGATGGCACAGGGAATTCCAGGGATTGCACAGGGCAGTCCACGGATGGCACAGGGCACAGGGATGGCGCTGGCTACTGCAGGGATGGCACAGGGCAGTCCAGGAATAGCAGAGGGCACTCTGGGATGGCACACGGCACTCCAGGGATGGTACAGGGCACAGGGATGGAACAGGCTACTGCAGGGATAGCACATGGCACTCCAGGGATGGCACAGGGTACTTCAGGGATGGCACAAAGCAGTGGGATGGCACAGGGCACTCCAGGGATGGCACAAGGAATTCCAGGGATGGCACATGGCACAGGGATATAAAACTGCACTCTAAGGATGGCACATGGCCCTCCAGGAATGGCACAGTGCTCAGCTGGGATGGCACAGGCCACTCCAGGGATGGCACAGGGCACAGGGAAGGCACAGGGCACAAGGGATGGCACAGGGCACTTCTGGGATGGCAGAGGGCACTCTGGGATGGCACAGGCCACTCCAGGGATGGCACAGGGCACAGGGATGGCACAAGGTGAAGTGAATAAAATTAAGGGACTCCTAGTTGTTCAAGTGTTGGAAGTTTGGTTACTGTTACTTGTTACTGTTGAGTGCACTGGTATCCATAGCAAATTGCATGCCCCTTACCTTCCCTCGAAAGTTTGTATCCCAAACCCCAGTTTCTTACCCCTTGTATTGTACACCCTCTGCCCTCTGCTGCTCCTCCCACCTGCCCTCTGCCTGCTCCACTTCCTGCGTGCTCCACTTCCTGTTCCCTGCCAGTGCCCGGCCTGCCCATCAAACTGCTGTTGCCACCCTTATGGAAAACCCAAGGACTCCCATGAAGCTCCACTCCAAGAGGAAGTGGAGTTGCTGGCAAAATGGTCCAAAGGCTGCAACCCAACACAAAATCCAAATAAAGGAAAGACACTACAGTACTGAGAGGACCCTCAGCTACTGGAGGACTGATTCTGCCGCCTCGCCATGACCAAAGGAGAACTGAGCAAAGGTGACAACCCTAGACTAAACGTGCCAAATAGTGTTCTAGAGAACACCCGTGAGGGCGAACTCCCGGCCCTGCAGCGGCTCTGCAGCAACGAGGGCAGTGGCAGGACCGGCTGGGACCTCCTCCTCGGTGGAGCCGCAGGGGCGTAGGCCATCCCTCGAGCTTCCCCTTTTTAATAAAGGCATTTAAGGAGTTAATATCATCTCCTGCCCTGGTCATTTCTAACAATTTGGGGACTCTTCCGGGATCAAAGGCCACGCCAGAAGAGGACCACGGGAGGGAAGGCGCCGCCCAACCTTGGGACTACTGGACAGCTGGCCATCCCGGACTGCGAGGACGCCACAGGACACCACCTGGGAGCATCGGTAAGCAACCGGTGGCGGGAGTGGAGGCGAGCGAGTGTGGAGTGAATGAGAGGGCGGCTGGCAGCTCGGACCCCCCAAGCGATTGGGACTTCTGAGTACCGGTCTCCGGACTCCCGGGAGGGGACCGGCCGGGAAAAGGAGGAAGCGAGTGACCACTGAGCGAGTGAGGCGCCTCCAGGGGCATAGTGGGCCCCCCTCCAGACGTGCGGAGGAAAGCTAGAGAGTGTGTGGCACGTCATAGGGTGAGAGAGGATATAGGTCCCCCCCATTAGACCTGTAGGGGTAGACCACCTAGGCCGCCTCAAGCGTGCGGGGTAGCCCGGGGTGAGTGTGAGGCACGCACCACACCAAGGGTGTGGGGAGAGAAAGAAGGCACTGGCTGAGGCTACGGCCCGGGGCGTCTGAGTACTGGCTGGGGTAGCAAAGAGGCTGCTTTCGGGGTGCTTTGGACGCTGGCTGGGGTAGCTGTCGGGGTGCTGAGAGAAAAGAGTCTGCATTGGTCGGGGGTATCTTGGGTACGCTTTCCGGGTTCGAGGGTGTCGTATTGGTCGGGGGTACCCAGGGGAGAGGTACGCTGTCCGGGTACGGAGAGGTAGAACTGGTCGGGGGTGCCCAAGAGGACGCTGTCCGGGTGCAGAGGAGTGAAAGTTAGGGAAGTCCCAAGTGCGAGGGACTTAACGATAGGGTGAGTGAGTGAGTCGCACGCTGTACGTCCGAGTCCTGGCAGTAAGTGGTGACTGGAACCCTGGGCCCTGGTTGACCGGCCACTTACGGGGACTTGCCTGAGGTACAGGAGTGTGAAGGAGTGCTGGCCAAGGGGTAGTGGCTGAGGCCCTAAGGGCGGGTCACCAGGCTACCTGTGGGGCATTCCGAGCACTGGCAGGGGTAGTGCCCAAACCCTGGGAGAGGGTCCCTGGGGCTACTTACGGGTGTTCAGAGAGAGTGTGAGAGTTAAGATTTGAGTTGCCCGTCTTTAGATTTACGTTCGTGTAGGGGCACCTTAAGAAAGTTCAGTTAAAAGAAGGTCGAATAATTTTGCTTTGTGTTGCCCTGAAGTATATTTTCTGTTTGGGTAAGGGCACCTTAGAGAATTCTTAATTTGACCGAGTAAGAATGGGTACATGTATGAGCAAGCCAAAAGGCATAAAGAGGCAGGGAGAGAAGAGAATAACTAACATCCCTCCAGGTAGTCCATTAGGTAAGATGCTGGAACAACGGGATGATGAAGGGAGTACTAAGACTTTGAATAAAATTAAAATGATACACTACTGTGTGGAGGTGTGGCCTACTCTAAGTCTACCTGGGCAGTGGCCATGGTATGGGACAACTGACCCTTGGATGTGTAATCAATTAAATCAACATCTAAGAGCCCAAGGGGATATAGAGCTAGAACAGATACAGTATACTGCTTTTTGGCAGGAACAGAGCACTAAAAATGAAAGAGCAAAGATTTGTAAATTACAAGGGCCGAAGGAGAAGGGAGATAAGAACAAGCGGGAAGAAGATAGCCCTGTTTGGGATCCACTTAGCTACCTACCTCCTCCCCCTGTTTATCCAGAAATACCCCAAGCTGTCCCTCAGAGCCCTCAAGTCCCACCTGTAACTCCTATTTCTCCTCCTAATCCTCCAGCCCTGCCTATAAATCCCTCCCAACTTCTCCAAACCAGGTCTTCTGTTTCTCCTTCCGATCCTCAAGTCCCACCTATAAATCTCTCTCCACCTCCCCAACCTAAAAACCCTGTCACTCCAACAACTAACTCCTCAGTAAGCCCACCCCAATCAAGTCACAACCCCTTCTACTCAACAGTAGTACCTCCAGTATCCCCTAACAATAGCCAAATTTCCTCACCCTTACCATCCATGGTCCCAGCGCCACCTCTCAATTGGGAACGGAGTTTGTCCACCTCGAGTACAGAACCCTCCCCTGAAAACAGCCAATACCCTGTACCCTTAACCACATCCCAAGTAATCGAAACCCCGGGAGGACATTATTATAACACCCGATCGAGGGCTAAACTTTTTCCCTTGAGGGAAGTTCCAATGGGTGGAGTCGCAGGAGGGGTAGGATTTGTGAACGCACCCCTAACGGCATCAGAGGTCAGGAACTTTAAGAAAGAACTGGGTAACTTAGTAGAAGACCCAGTAGGGGTGTCCAATCAAGTAGACCAGTTTTTGGGTCCCAACACTTACACGTGGGGGGAGCTAAATTCCATCTTTAAAATCTTATTTAGCTCAGAGGAAGTAAGAATGATTCGAATGGCGGGGATAAGAATTTGGGAAAGAGAAAATAGAGTGGGCCCCCCTGGTGATCATAAATTACCAGTAGGTGACCCAAGATGGAACCCAAATAGAGAAGAAGATAGGAGAAACATGGATGATTACCGGAACTTGACGGTTAAAGGCATCAAAGAGTCAGTTCCCCGCAGCAACAACACCAAGCTAGCTTTCGATAGTGTTCAGGGAAAGGATGAAACCCCAGCCATATGGTTAAATAGAATAAAGCAAAATTTTCAGTTGTATTCAAACATAGACCCTGATAGCCCTGAGGGCCAAATATTACTTAAGACCCAATTTGTTACCAAGTCTTGGCCTGATATTAGGAGAAAACTAGAAAAAATAGAAGATTGGCAAGAAAAAGGAATAAATGAATTGTTGAGAGAAGCTTTGAGAGTCTATCTAAGGAGAGAAGAAGAAAAAGCTAGAACAAAAGCGAGGATTATGGTGGCTGTAGCAAGGGAGAGTGTATCAAACCAAGGTCCACCTGACAGAGAGAACGGGAAGCCAAAGAGAAAGAAAAGTGTTTTACCATCTTGGGTAACCCCTAAAGAGCCAGGAGAGGATCGGAAGTGCTTTTACTGTGGGGAAGCAGGACACCTGAAGAAAAATTGCCGGAAGTTATCTCTTGAGGCGGCAATAGAGAGAGAGCAAGATGCCTTAGAAAAGCTATTAAGGGGAGAAGGCAATGAAGATTAGGGGTGTCATGGGCTCTATACAATAGGGGACCCAATGTACCATCAAGAGGAGCCCATAGTAAATTTCATAGTAGGTCCCCAACATGAAGAATATGAATTTGTAGTAGATACTGGGGCAGATCGATCTAGTCTCAAAAAACTCCCCACAGGAGTAGCTTTAGGAAATAAAATATGTGAAGTTATGGGGGCAGAAGGAAAACCATTCAAGGCATCAGTCATAGAAAATGTTGAAATACGGGGAAACTCACGACAGACTGTAAGTGATTTTATCTATCTACCAGATGTGGAAAGTAATCTTCTGGGAAGGGACTTGCAAGTCCAGTTGAGGGTGGGGGTTGTCCCAGAAAAAGGAAGAATGGTAGTAAGAATTATGAAACTAACCACAGGAGATATGGAAGAGATAAACCCAGAGGTCTGGGCAGAAGAGGGAAAAAGTGGCCTTCTTAACATCCCACCAATCAAGGTAGAAATACAAGCAGGAATCTCCCCGATTCGAGTAAAACAATATCCAATATCCCCAGAAGGGAAGAGAGGGTTGGCACCAATAATTGAGCAATTAATTGAAGAGGGCATTTTAGAACCATGCATGTCTCCCCATAATACACCCATCCTGGCTGTAAAAAAGACAGAAGGAAAGTATCGATTGGTTCAGGACCTGAGAGAAATTAACAAAAGAACTATCACCAGACATCCTGTAGTTCCCAACCCCTATACTCTTTTAAGTCAGATCCCCTGTAAACATGCCTGGTTTACTATTATTGATTTAAAAGATGCATTTTGGGCATGCCCTTTAGCAGAGGAGTGCAGGGACTGGTTTGCATTTGAGTGGGACCATCCGGAGAAAAAGAG
Source organism: Sylvia atricapilla (assembly GCF_009819655.1). Taxonomy (NCBI): domain Eukaryota; kingdom Metazoa; phylum Chordata; class Aves; order Passeriformes; family Sylviidae; genus Sylvia; species Sylvia atricapilla. The sequence continues at coordinate 112,604 of NW_027077152.1, read as the reverse complement.
GAAGCAGCAATTGAGGTGGACACGCTTGCCCCAGGGGTTCACCGAGTCACCAAACCTCTTTGGACAGGCCTTAGAGAAATTATTAGAACAATTTACCCCCGAGGAGCAGGTGCAAGTTTTACAGTATGTGGATGACCTATTAGTATCCGGAGAGGACCAAGTTAAAGTAAGAATTACAAGCATACAGCTCTTAAATTTTCTAGGAGAAAAAGGATTAAAAGTATCCCAGAATAAACTGCAGTTTGTTGAACCTGAAGTAACATACTTAGGACATCTAATTGGAAAAGGATACAAAAAGCTAAGCCCTGAAAGAATTACTGGCATATTATCAATACCTGCCCCAAAGACCAAAAAGGATATAAGGAAACTCCTAGGCCTCTTCGGGTACTGTAGGTTATGGCTAGATAAATATACCCAAAGTGTAAGATTCCTCTATGATAAATTGACTCACCCGGAACCAGTGGAATGGACAGAGGAAGATGAGAAACAACTGAAAGAATTAAAAACCAAACTATCCACAGCGCCTGTTCTAAGTTTGCCAGATCTTAAAAAAGAATTTGACCTATTCGTAAATTCTGAAGGGGGAGTTGCCTATGGGGTAGTGACTCAGGAGTGGGGAGGGTGTAAAAAGCCAATAGCTTTCCTCTCTAAACTATTAGATCCAGTAGCCAGAGGGTGGCCCACCTGTTTACAAGCCATCGCTGCCACTGCAATGCTGGTGGAAGAAACTCAAAAGCTGACCTTACAGGGAAAGATACGGGTCCACACACCCCATGATTTAAAGACTATCTTGAGCCAAAAAGCCCCAAGATGGATGACAGATTCCCGAATCCTTAAATATGAAATCACCCTGGTAAACACCGAAAATTTAGAGATAACTACTTCCAAAAATCTAAACCCAGCACAGTTTCTCTCTGGAGAACCCACTCCGGAGTTGGAACATGATTGTTTAGAACTCATGAATTTTCAAACCAAAGTGAGAGATGACTTAGAAAGTATACCCTTACCCTTGGGAAGAAAGTTGTTTACTGATGGGTCTTCAAAAGTAATAGAAGGGAGAAGAATTTCTGGATATGCAATTGTGGAGGGTTCAAACACAGAGAACATAAAGGTGATAGAAAAGGGAAGATTACCTTCTACATGGTCAGCTCAGCTTTGTGAAATTTATGCATTGAAGAGGGGGCTAGACTTATTAGAGAGGGACCGGGGAACAATTTACACAGACTCCAAATATGCTTTTGGAGTTGTCCATACATTTGGCAAAATCTGGGAAGAACGGGGGTATCTAAATTCAAAAGGAAAAGACCTGGTACACAAGGAACTAATGAAATTAGTATTGGAATCCCTGCTAAAACCCATAGAAATAGCAGTAGTACATATAAAAGGACACCAAAGAGGAAATACTCTGGAAACAAAAGGGAACCGGATAGCAGATGAAGAAGCAAAAAGGGCATCTCAAAGTTCAGAAGAATCAATCAAAATTCTAGCATTAACCAAAGTTCCAGGGGAAAAAGAAAATGAAACAGAACCAATATATAATGAGAAGGAATTAAAAGCAATAGAGGAACTAAAAATGCAAAAAGGGGAACAAGGAGTGTGGTTAACTCCGGATGGGAGGAAATTTCTAAACAAGCCCCTAGCAAGAAAGATGCTAACTGAAATCCGTAGATTAACCCACTGGGGAGTCCAAGGGTTATGTGACCACTTTCTCAGAGAAAATTTATGCCTGGGAGTATATAGTTTAGCAAAAGCCGTAACCCGAGGATGTGTCATTTGTCAGAAAATCAACCAAAAGGTAATGAGAGGAGTTACACCTGGGGGAAGAGAGCTAGCGTTGAGGCCGTTCCAAAGTGTCCAAGTGGACTTTACTGAAATGCCCCCTGTCCAAGGTTATAAGCATCTCTTGATAGTAGTTGATCATCTCACTCATTGGGTAGAGGCATTCCCAACAAGAAGAGAGACAGCAGAAGTAGTAATAAAAATTATTCTTGAACACACAGTCCCTCGGTATGGGTTAATCAATAATATTGATTCGGATAGGGGACCCCACTTCACTGCTCGGATTTTACGGAAAACAGTTGAAGCATTAGGAATCAAATGGGAACTCCATACCCCCTGGCAGCCAAAGAGCTCAGGGAGGGTAGAACGAATGAATAGAACCCTTAAAGATGTGTTAACTAAATTAATTGAAGAAACACAACTAAATTGGCTTAAATGCTTGCCTCTTGCCCTTCTACGAATTAGAACCAGGCCCTGGTCAGATATAAAAGTGTCTCCTTATGAGATGATGTTCGGACTCCCCTTCTTGCTAACCCCCTATAGCACCGGAGGTTACCAAGAAGGAGAGACTGGAACACAAAAGTATATAATAACAATTGGAAAAACATTAGAAGACCTCAGAAAAAAAGGATATCTTCCCCAAACCTCTCCCCTTGATTCAGACATTCACCAAATTAATCCTGGGGATTGGGTGTTAATTAAGTCCTGGAGTGGTACACCATTAACCCCAAAATATGAAGGTCCCTTCCAGGTGCTGCTTACTACCCATACCGCAGTCCGGACACAAGAAAAAGGCTGGACCCATGCCACCCGAGTAAAAGGACCAGTGCCACCCCCAAACAATTCGTCAGGCCTGAACTCTCCGAATAATCCTCACAAGTGGACTGTTATCCAACATCCAGATCCTTTAAAAATAACCATCAAGAAAAGACCAAAAACCCAGTAACTAACCAAAACGTCTTGGTATTACTGTTGAGAAAGTTATATTAGTAATAGCATTGTGGTTAAAAATTTGTATCAGTTGCTGAAGTTGTAATATTGCTGTTAAAGGTTTATCACAGTTGTTTCAGGTTAATACGAGTTATAGTATTGTATAAGTTGTCAAAATTATTGTTATAACAGTTAAGACAATTGAATTGTTGCAAAGGGGTAATCACTGGTACCAAGCACTCATTAAGAAGAAGAAAAAAAAAAAGAGGAGTCAAAAAATTCTCTCATAGGGCACACTCCAGAAAGCTAACTAAAATTAACAGACAGGTGGAATCATATAAGAGAGGAACTCTGAAGGCCGAAAACCCAAAAAGCTCCTAGACCCAAGAGGCAAGGCCAGGTGAGACCGAAGGATGAAAATGGTTCATACTGGACTCTTGGGAGGACTGATGATAGTCCTAATGATGAGCAGACACATACAGGGAGCTTGTTCAAAGTGCTATTCCCCCATATATGATGGGGAGAACCTGCAATCCCTAATCAGAGTTCATACAAATGTGAACCCCACCTGCTTTGACATCACCCAGCTCTCAACCTGTCAGGAAGAGGGAAAACAATATTGGGTCGCAAGAAATGCTGCCACCTTTAAGCAGCGCTTGACTGGAGAGTGTCCTATAAGAGAATGGTTTTGCCTAGAAGAAATAAATAACCTAGAAGGAGTCATAGACCTCATCAAAGAAAAACCACTAACTATAAAGAAGGCTGAAGTAAAGGAACCCCTCAATAAGAATTTGTTTATTGATTTGATAGAAAGAATCAGTCATGAGTTAAACATTACCAATTGTTGGATTTGTGGAGGTACCCAAATGTCAGATGTATGGCCTTGGGAAGGAATCAGCCTAACCCCCCTAGACATTCTGCGATGGAAAATAATGAAACAGGAACCCTTGAATAGCAGAAAGAGAGGAAATGAACAATGGGATCTAAGACTCAAGATAGTTGGGGAAGAATGCATCAAGAGAACTGGCAAGCGATATAAAACCTTTGTGGGGAAGATGGCGTGCAAAAGGTCTTTAATAATAAAAGATTTAACCCAAGAATGGATCCCCAGGGAGCCCGACACCTATTGGGCTATTGGAAAAAGAGAAACTGGGTGCATTTATAACGAAGGCTATCAGCTACATCAGTGTAGTGGACGGGGAATCAACCCCTTTTGGGGAATTAGAGAAATCTCAAAATACTGGGAGCACCCCTTTAACACCCAAAATACCTCATGGAAAGCCCCAGAGCATTTATTTTGGATTTGTGGAGATAAAGCCTATACACATCTCCCTGGGGACTGGACAGGTAGTTGCACCGTGGGCATTATCAAACCTGCTTTCTTCCTATTGACCCATGAATCTGGAAACAACCTAGGTGTGCCACTATATGACAACCTAAAAAAGAACAATAAACAAAAGCGAACTATAATTGATATGGGCAGCACTCAGACTTGGAAAGGAAAAATTTGGACACCAGAAGAAATCATAAAAACATATGGGCCAGCCACCTGGGCACAAGATGGGTCTTGGAGGTACCGTACTCCCATTTATATGTTAAACCGAATTATCCGATTGCAGGCAGTGTTAGAAGTTATATCAAATAAGACTGCCCTGGCCCTAGATCATATTAGCTACCAATTAGCCCAAACAAGAGCAGTGGTGTATCAAATAAGATTAGCCGTGGACTATTTGCTGGCAAATGAAGGTGGTATCTGTGCAAGGTTCAATTCATCAGAGTGCTGCCTTGAGATAGATGATAAAAGTGAAGTAATTCGGAATATTTCCAAAGAAATTAGAAAAGTTGCATATGTGGGCACCCAAGAATGGACACCCTTAATTAATACAGATTGGTGGGACAATTTTTGGTCCATAAAAGGAGCCTGGTGGAAGAAAGTAGGGTTCATAGCTCTAAGTGCAATTGCAAGTCTTCTGCTTATCCCCTGCATACTACCATGCCTAATCCGAACAGTAACCTCCACAGTACAAGCAAGCCTTCAAATTTCAGAGATCAACCCCAAGAAACACACAAATATACTCAAGCTAACTTCTAATATAAAAGAGTTGGATACAGCAGAAAGAATTTATGACCAATATCAAAAGTTGCAAAATACAGGTTGCCAAAAATAAAGAATTGATGCGGGTTAAAACCCGATCAAAGAAAAAGAGGGGGAATTGAAGTGAATAAAATTAAGGGACTCCTAGTTGTTCAAGTGTTGGAAGTTTGGTTACTGTTACTTGTTACTGTTGAGTGCACTGGTATCCATAGCAACTTGCATGCCCCTTACCTTCCCTCGAAAGTTTGTATCCCAAACCCCAGTTTCTTACCCCTTGTATTGTACACCCCTTGCCCTCTGCTGCTCCTCCCACCTGCCCTCTGCCTGCTCCACTTCCTGTGTGCTCCACTTCCTGTTCCCTGCCAGTGCCCGGCCTGCCCATCAAACTGCTGTTGCCACCCTTATGGAAAACCCAAGGACTCCCATGAAGCTCCACTCCAAGAGGAAGTGGAGTTGCTGGCAAAATGGTCCAAAGGCTGCAACCCAACACAAAATCCAAATAAAGGAAAGACACTACAGTACTGAGAGGACCCTCAGCTACTGGAGGACTGATTCTGCCGCCTCGCCATGACCAAAGGAGAACTGAGCAAAGGTGACAACCCTAGACCAGACGTGCCAAATTGAGTTCTAGAGAACACCCGTGAGGGCGAACTCCCGGCCCTGCAGCGGCTCTGCAGCAACGAGGGCAGTGGCAGGACCGACTGGGACCTCCTCCTCGGTGGAGCAGCAGGGGCGTAGGCCATCCCTCGAGCTTCCCCTTTTTAAATAAAGGCATTTAAGGAGTTAATATCATCTCCTGCCCTGGTCATTTCTAACACAAGGCACAAGGGATGGCACACGGCACTCCAGGGATGGCTCAGGGAATTCCGGGGATGGCACGGGGCAGTCCACGGATGGCACAGGACACAGGGACGGCACAGGCTACTGCAGGGATGGCATAGGGCATTCCGGGATGGCACAGGGCACTCCAGGAATGGCACAAAGCACTGGGATGGCTCAGGGTTGGCACAGGCTACACCAGAGATGGCACAGGGATGGCACGGGGAACAGGGATGGCACAGGGCACTCCAGAGATGGCACAAGGAATTCCAGGGATGGCACAGGGCACAGGGACAGCACAGCACACTGCAGGAATGGCACAGGGAATTCCAGGGATGGCAGAGGGCACTCTGGGATGGCACAGGCCACTCCAGGGATGGTACAGGGCACAGGGATGGCACATGGCACAAGGGATGGCACAGGGCACTCCAGGGATGGCTCAGGGAATTCCGGGGATGGCACGGGGCAGTCCACGGATGGCACAGGACACAGGGACGGCACAGGCTACTGCAGGGATGGCATAGGGCATTTCGGCATGGCACAGGGCACTCCAGGAACGACACAAAGCATTGGGATGGCACAGGGATGGCATGGGGCGCAGGGATGGCACAGGGCACTCCAGAGATGGCACAAGGAATTGAAAGGATGGCACAGGGCACAGGGACGGCACAGGGAACTCCAGAGATGGCACAAGGAATTCCAGGGATGGCACAGGGCACAGGGATGGCACAGGGCTCTCCAGGGATGGCACAGGCTTCAGCAGGGATGGCACAAAGCACTGGGATGGTACAGTGGGCTCCAGGGATGGCACAGAACACTTCAGGGACGGCACCGCGCACTGCAAAGACGGCACAGGGCATTCCAGGGATGGCAGAGGACACCTTGGCATGGCACAGGGAACAAGGACTTCCCAGGCCAGTGCAGGGATGGCACATGGCACTCCAGGGATGGTACCGGGAATTCCAGGGATGGCACAGGGCAGTCCACGGATGGCACAGGGCAAATGGATGGCACTGGCTACTGCAGGGATGGCACAGGGCAGTCCAGGAATGGCACAAAGCACTGGGATGGCCCAGGGATGCCACAGGCTACAGCAGGGATGGCACAGGGCGCAGGGATGGCACAGGGTACAAGTGATGGCACAGGGCACTCCAGGCATGTCTCAGGGAATTCCAGGGGTGGCACAGGGTAGTCCACGGATGGCAGAGGGCACAGGGATGGCACAAGGCACAAGGGATGGCACAGGGCATCCCAGGGATGGCAGAGGGCACTCCGGGATGGAACAGGCCACTCCAGGGATGGCACAGGGCACAGGGATGGCACAGGGCACAAGGGATGGCGCAGGGCACTCCAGGGATGGCTCAGGAAATTCCGGGGATGGCACAGGGCAGTCCACGGATGGCACAGGGCACAGGGATGGCACAGGCTACTGCAGTGATGGCATAGGGCATTCCGGGATGGCACAGGGCACTCCAGGAACGGCACAAAGCATTGGGATGGCACAGGGATGGCACAGGCTACAGCAGAGACGGCACAGGGATGGCACAGGCTACTGCAGGGATGGCACAGGGATGGCATGGGGCGAAGGGATGGCACAGGGCACTCCAGAGATGGCACAAGGAATTGCAGGGATGGCACAGGGTACAGGGACGGCACGGGGAAATCCAGAGATGGCACAAGGAATTCCAGGAATGGCACAGGGCACAGGGATGGCACAGGCCTCTCCAGGGATGGCACAGGCTACAGCAGGGATGGCACAAAGCACTGGGATGGTATAGTAGGCTCCAGGGATGGCACAGGACACTTCAGGGACAACACCGCGCACTGCAAAGACGGCACAGGGCATTCCAGGAATGGCAGAGGACACTTTGGCATGGCACAGGGAACAGGGACGTCCCAGGCCAGTGCAGGGATGGCACATGGCACTATAGGGATGGCACAGGGAATTCCAGGGATGGCACAGGGTAGTCCACGGATGGCACAGGGCAAAGGAATGGCACTGGCTACTGCAGGGATGGCACAGGGCAGTCCAGGAATGGCGCACAGCACTGGGATGGCACAGGGATGGCACAGGCTACAGCAGGGATGGCACCTGGTACTCCAGGGATGGCACAGGGCACTTCAGGGATGGCACAAAACACTGGGATGGCACAGGGCACTCCAGCGATGGCACAAGGAATTCCAGGGATGGCACATGGCACAGGGATATAAAACTGCACTCTAGGGATGGCACATGGCACTCCTGGAATGGCACAGTGCTCTGCAGGGATGGCACAGGGCACTCCAGGGATGGCAGAGGGCACTCTGGGATGCCACAGGCTACAGCAGGGATGGCACAGGGCGCAGAGCTGGCACAGGGTACAAGTGATGGCACAGGGCACTCCAGGCATGTCTCAGGGAATTCCAGGGATGGCACAGGGCAGTCCACGGATGGCACAGAGCACAGGGATGGCACAGGCTACCGCAGGGATGGCATAGAGCATTCCGGGATTGCACAGGGCACTCCAGAGATGGCACAAGGAATTGCAGGGATGGCACAGGGCACAGGGATGGTACAGGGCAATAAAGGGATGGCACAGGGAATTCCAGGGATGGCACAAAGCACTGGGATGGCCCAGGGATGGCACAGGCTACTGCAGGGATGGCACATGGCATGCCTCGGATAGCACAGATCACAGGGATGGCACGGGGCACTCCAGGGATGGCACAGGGAATTCCAGGGATGGCACAGGGCACAGGGATGGCACAGGGCGCTAAAGGGATGGCACAGGCTACAGCAGGGATGGCACAAAGCACTGGGATTGTACAGTAGGCTCCAGGGATGGCACAGGGAATTCCAGGGATGGCACAGGACATTTCAGGGACGGCCCAGCGCACTGCAGGGACGGCACAGGCCATTCCTGGGATGGCAGAGGGCACTCTGGGATGGCACAGGGCACATGGACGGCACAGGCAAGTGCAGGGATGGCACAGGCTGCTCCAGGGATCGCACAGAGAATTTGAGGGATGGCTCAAGGCACAGGGATGGGACAGGGTACAGGGATGGCACAGGACACTCCTTGGAAGGCATAGGGCACTCCAGAGAAGGCACAGGGCACTCCAGGGAAGGCACAGGGCACAGGGACGGCACAGGGCACTCCTGGAATGGCACAAAGCTTTGGGATGGCCCAGGGATGGCACAGGCTACAGCAGGGATGGCACATGGCACTCCAGGGACGGCACAGGTCACTGGGATGGCACAGGGCACTCCAGGGATGGCACAAGGAATTCCAGGGATGGCACATGGCACAGGGATATAAAACTGCACTCTATGGATAGCACATGGCACTCCAGGAATGGCACACTGCTCGGCAGGGATGGCACAGGAAATTCCATGGATGGCAGAGGGCACTCTGGGATGGCACAGGCCACTCCAGGGATGGCGGAGGGCACTCTGGGATGGCACAGGCCTCTCCAGGGATGGCACAGGACACAGGGATGGCATAAGGCACAAGGGATGGCACAGGGCACACCAGGGATGGCTCAGGGAATTCCAGGGATGGCTCAAAGCCCTGGGATGGCCCAGGGATGGCACAGGCTAGGACAGGGATTGCACATGGCACTCCTGGGATAGCACAGATCACAGGGATGGCACAGGGATGGCACAGGGCACTGCAGGGAAGACACTGGGCACAGGGATGGCACAGGGCACTCCAGAGATGGCACAAGGAATTCCAGGGATGGCACAGGGCACAGGTATGGCACAGGACACTCCAGAGATGGCACAGGCTACAGCAGGAATGGCACAAAGCACTGGGATTGCACTGTGGGCTCCAGGGATGGCACAGGGAATTCCAGGGATGGCACAGGACACTTCATGGACGGGACAGCGCACTGCAGGGACGGCACAGGGCATTCCAGGGATGGCAGAGGGCACTCTAGGATGGCACAGGGCACAGGGATGGCACAGTGCACTCCAGGGATGGCACAGAGAATTTTAGGGATGGTGCAGGTCACTGGGATGAGACAGGGCACAGGGAAGGCACAGGGCACTCCAGGGAAGGCGCAGGGCACAGGGATCACACAGGGAATTCCACGGATGGCAGAGGGCAATCTGGGATGGCACAGGCAACTCCAGGGATGGCACAGAGCACAGGGATGTCACAGGGCACAAGGGATGGCATAGGGCACTCCAAGGATGGCAGAGGGCACTCTGGGATGGCACAGGGCACTCCAGGGATGGCACAGGGCACTGGGATGGCACAGGGCCCTCCAGAGATGGCCCAAGGAATTCCAGGAATGGCACAGGGCAAAGGGATGGCACAGGGAAATAAAGAGATGGCACAGGCTACAGCAGGGATGGCACAAAGCACTGGGATTGTACTGTGGGCTCCAGGGATGGCACAGGGAATTCCAGGGATGGCACAGAGCACATCAGGGACGGCACAGCGCACTGCAGGGACGGCACAGGGCATTCCAGTTATGGCAGAGGGCACTCTGGGATGGCACAGGGCACAGGGATGGCACAGTGCACTCCAGGGATGGCACAGAGAATTTGAAGGATGGCGCAGGGCACAGGGATGGGACAGGGCACAGAGATGGCACAGGTCACTCCTTGGAAGGCATAGGGCACTCCAGAGAAGGCACAGGGCACTCCAGGGAAGGCACAGGGCACAGGGATGGCACATGGCACTCCAGGAATGGCACAAAGCACTGGGATGGCCCAGGGATGGCACAGGCTACAGCAGGGATGGCACATGGCACTCCAGGGATGGCACAGGTCACAGGGATGGCACGGGGCACCCCAGTGATGGCACAGGGAATTGCAGGGATGGCTAAGGACACTTCAGGGACGGCACAGCTCACTGCAGGTATGGCACAGGGCATTCCAGGGATGGCAGAGGGCACTCTGGGATGGCACAGGGTACTCCAGGGATGGTACAGGGCAGTCCACGGATGGCACAGGGCACAGGGATGGCACAGGGATGGCACAGGCTACAGCAGGGATGGCACATGGTAGTCCAGGGATGGCACAGTGTACTTCACGGATGGCACAAAGCACTGGGATGGCACAGGGCACTCCAGGGATGGCACAAGTAATTCCAGGGATGGCACACGGCACAGGGATATAAAACTGCACTCTATGCATAGCACATGGCACTCCAGGGATGGCACAGTGCTCGGCAGGGATGGCACAGGTAATTCCATGGATGGCAGAGGGCACTCTGGGATGGCACAGGCCACTCCAAGGATGGCGGAGGGCACTCTGGGAAGGCACAGGCCACTCCAGGGATGGCACAGGGCACAGGGATGGCATAAGGCACAAGGGATGGCACAGGGCACTCCAGGGATGGCTCAGGGAATTCCAGGGGTGGCTCAAAGCCCTGGGATGGCCCAGGGATGGCACAGGCTACTACAGGGATTGCACATGGCACTCCTGGGATAGCACAGATCACAGGGATGGCACAGGCTACTGCAGGGATGGCATAGGGCATTCCGGGATGGCACAGGGCACTCCAGGAATGGCACAGGGGACAGGGATGGCACAGGGCACTCCTGAAATTGCTCGAAGCACTGGAATGGCACAGGAATGGCATAGGCTACAGCAGGGATGGCACATGGCACTCCAGGGATGGCACAGGTCACAGGGATGGCAAGGGGCACTCCAGAGATGGCACAGGCTAAAGCAGGGATGGCACAAAGCACTGGGATGATACAGTGGGCTCCAGGGATGGCCCAGGGAATTCCAGGGATGGCACAGGGCACTCCAGGGACGTCGCCGCACGCTGCAAGACAACACAGGGCATTCCAGGGATGGCAGAGGGCACTCTGGGATGGCACAGGGCACAGGGACGGCCCAGGCTACTGCAGGGATGGCACATGGCACTCCAGGGATGGCACAGGGCACTCTAGGATGGCACAGGCCACTCCAAGGATGGCACAAGGCACAGGGATGGCACAGAGCACTCCAGGGATGGCTCAGGGAATTCCGGGGATGGCACAGGGCAGTCCACGGATGGCACAGGGCACAGAGATGGCAGAGGCTACTGCAGGGATGGCACAGGGCAGTCCAGGAATGGCACAAAGCACTGGGATGGCACAGGGATGGCACAGGCTAAAGCAGAGATGACACAGGGATGGCACAAAGCACAGGGATGGCACAGGGCACTCCAGAGATGGCACAAGGAATTCCAGGGATGGCACAAGGCACAGGGATGGCACAGGGCACTCCAGAGATGGCACAAGGAATTCCAGGCATGGTAACGGGCACAGGGATGGCACAGGGCACTCCAGGGATGGGACGGGGAACTCCAGCGATGGCACAGGGTATTCCAGGGATGGCTAAGGACACTTCAGGGACGGCACAGCACACTTCAGGGATGGCACAGGGCACTGTGATGGCACAGGCTACTGCAGGGATGGCACATGGCACTCCAGGGATTGCAAAGGGTACTTCAATGATGGCACAAAGCACTGGGATGGCACAGGGCACTCCAGGGATGACACAAGGAATTCCAGGGATGGCACATGGCGCAGGGATATAAAACTGCACTCTAAGAATGGCACATGGCACTCCAGGAATGGCACAGTGTTCTGCAGGTGTGGCAAAGTGAATTCCATGGATGGCAGAGGGCACTCTGGGATGGCACAGGCCACTCCAGGGATGGCACAGGGCACAGGGATGGCACAGGGCACAACGGATGGCACAGGGCACTCCAGTCATTGTTAAAAACGGGCCAGGAGACCTGCTCCTTTGAAAAGCCTTTATTAGTTAGCTCTTTAAAGGGGAACTCGAGGGGTCGCCTGCGCCGCCGCTGCTCCTGTCGCCGCCCTCGCTCCTGTCGCCGCTGAGGATCAGGTGTCAGGCGAATCTGCTGCTCTCCCCGCAGCAGAGTCGGGGGTTCCGGTCTCGCGGGAATTCCCGGCAACCCAACTGGGCTCGTGTGGTCTAGGGGTGTCACTTCTTCTCAGTCCCTTTGTGGTCGTGGCGAGGCGGCAGAAGCAGAATTCAGTCTTTAGGTAGCTGAGGGTCTTCTCGGTGTTGTAGTGCCTCCCTTTTTACCTGGATTTGGTGCTGGGTCCCGGCTTTTGGGTCCGCTTGCCGGCAACTGCACTTCGGTTTTGGAGCGGTGCACCATGGAAGTCCTTGGATTTTCCTATTAGGCGGGGCCGGCAGTTCGAGGAGCTGGTGGGGAATGGGGACAGCCTAGCCCGACGGAAGGGGGAGGGACCCCGGGGTTTTAGAGGGGGTATACAACTTGGAATAAGATGTTTGAGGGTACAAACTTTGGTACAAACAGCTTAACAGACCGGTTTACAACTGGCATAATATTTGAAACAGTACAACTTTTTAACAAATGACAGACTGTGTAAGAAAATGGGAATCTCTTACATTTTATTCATATCAGTCCCCCCTCTATTTCTTTGATCGGGCCTTGGCCCGCATCAATTGGCAGTTTTTGATTCATGGGAGTATATCTTTTTTTTAATTTCTGGTATTGGTTATATATTCTTTTGGCTTTATTCAGTTCTTCAGTTTGGGGTTCTAGTTTTATTTCAGTAGGTTTGGGGCTTGCTTGAATGGTTGCAGTTCGAATTAAACAGGGGAATATGCAGGGAAGGAGTAGAAAGCTGGCAAGGATGCTTATTACAATAAATAAGTCAATAGGTAAGTTTTTATTAAGGGGTTCATCAATTTCATTCAGTGGCTTTTCTTTTATTAAATTTGCAATTCCCTTTGGATTGTCTAATTTTTTTTTTTTGGTAAAACAATTCTCTTATAGGGCACTCTCTAGTTAGGTGCTGCATAAACGTTGCAGCAATTTTTGCCATCCAATATTGTTTTTTATTTTTTACTTGGGTTATATTAAAACACGTGGGACTCACATGAGTGTGAACTCTTATAAGGGACTGCAGATTCTCTTCATCATAGATGAGATGGTAGCCCCTAGAGCATGTTCCTTTGGCATGTTTGCTTATTAATGGGACTATAATTAGTCCTCCCAAGAGTCCAGTATGAACCATTATCTCGATCTCACCTGGTCTTGCCTCTTGGGTTAGGGAAGTGGGATAGTCATTCTTAGAGCATGCTCCTTCGGTGGGTTTGCTCATCAATAGGACTATAATTAGTCCTCCCAAGAGTCCAGTATGAACCATTATCTCGATCTCACCTGGTCTTGCCTCTTGGGTTGGGAAGTTATTTAGCTGGCCTTATGGAGTTTATTTCAGTGTGCTCCCACTTGTTCAGTTTTTGATTAGGCTTTCTGTGGTGTGCCCTATAAGAGATCTGTAATGATATTATTATCACAACCTTTTTAAAACAGCTTAACACTTAGAACAACTTACAGAGAACATTTTTAAATGACAGTTTTTGATAACAACTTGGAAAGATTTTGAACAATGGTTTTTTGTTGTTTTTTTTTGTTTGTTTGTTTGTTTGTTTTTAATTGGGCTTTGGTTGTCTTTTGAAGGTTATTTTAAGTGTGTCTGGGTCTATTTGGAGGGAGTCTTTGCTGGGGTATCAGAGTCACTGGGAAGTGGCAATGGTTTTTTTATTCGGGATAGTTGTGTATGGTGAAGCCCCTATGTCTGACCTTGGTCGAACTCAGATTTTCAAGAGTGCTAGGGGCAAACATTTTAGCCAATTCATTCCAGTTTTTGTTATTAATTTAGTTAATACATTTTTGAAGGTTTTATTTATTCTTTCAATTCTTCTTGAGCTTTGAGGATGCCAGGGTGTATGTAACTGCCATTTCATTTCTAAGGCTTTAACAATATCATGCAGGACTTGTGCTACAAAGTGGGGGCCTCTGTCTGAAACGATGTTATTTATCAGTCTATATCGGGGGATGATGTGTTCTAGTAGTATCTTTATTACTACTTGTGCTGTTTCCCTTTTTGTAGGGAAGGCTTTCACCCAATGCGTTAAGTGATCAACTATAACTAAAAGATGCTTATGTCCTTGTATTGGAGGCATTTCTGTGAAGTCTATTTGTATGCTTTGAAAGGGTCTTAATGCTATTTGTCTTCCTCCTGGTGTGGGCTTTTTTATTACTTTTTGATTTACTTTTTGACAAATTAGGCATCCTTCAGTAACTGCTTTGGCCAGGTTATAGATTCTAACACATAGGTGTTCTCTCAGGAAATGATCACACAACCTTTGGGTGCCCCAGTGTGTTAGGCTGTGGATTTCTGCCAGCATTTTTCGAGCTATTGCTTTATTTAGGAATTTTCTTCCATCTGGGGTCAGCCATTCCCCCCGCTTCCCTTGGTGTAAACTTAACTTTTTTATTTCTCTTAATTCATTTTCATCATATATGGGTTCACTAACTTTGTTAGCTGGTACATCATTTAAAGTAAGAATTTTTATTGGTTCTCCCAGCCTTTGAGCTGCTAGTTTGGCTGCTTGATCAGCTACTTGGTTGCCCTTTCCTTCAAATGTGTACTTTTTTTGATGTCCCTTGACATGTACAATTGCTATTTCTTGGGGCTTCATAAGAGATTCTAATACAAATTTAATTAATTCTTTATGTATCAGATTTTTCCCCTTTGAATTTAGGTAGCCTCTTTCTTCCCAGATTTTTCCAAATGTGTGTACTATTCTAAATGCATATCTTGAGTCTGTGTAGATTGTACCTTGGTCTTGTTCTAATAAATCTAATCCCCTCTTGAGGGCAAAGACTTCACAACACTGGGCAGACCAATGGGGGGGGCAGTTTTTCTTTTTCTATAACTTTTAAATTGTCCTTTTCTGTACCTTCGACTATTGCATAGCCTGATATTCTCTTTTCCTCTGTCATCCTAGATGATCCATCAATAAATAGCACCCTCCCACATGGTAGAGGTGTATCTTCAAGATCTTCCCTTACTTTTGTTTGTAAATCTATGATTTCCAGGCAATTGTGCTCTAAGTTTGGTGTGGGTTCCCCTGAGAGGATCTGGGCAGGATTTAGACTTTTTGATGTGATTAGCTTCAAATCACTGGTGCCGGTTAAAATCACTTCATATTTTAAAATTCTAGAGTCAGTTAGCCATTGTTGAGCCCTTTGGATCAACACTGTCCTGAGATCATGGGGTGTGTGTGCAATGATTTTTCCCTGCAGTGTCAGTTTTTGTGCTTCTTCTACAAGAACAGCTGTGGCTGCTACAGCCTGGAGGCAAGCCGGCCACCCTCTTGACACTGGATCCAGAAGTTTGGAAAGATATGCGACAGGCTTTTTGTGTCCTCCCCATTCTTGGGTTAATACTCCATAAGCTATTCCCCCTCCAGAGTTAATGAATAGGTCAAACTTTTTCTTAAGGTCTGGGAGACTCAGGACAGGGGCTGAAGACAATTTTGTCTTTAGGTCTTTCAATTGTTCTTCATCCTTATCTGTCCATTTTACAGGTTCAGGTGGGACTAACTTTTTATAGAGAAATTTAACACTTTGGGAATATTTTTCTATCCATAGCTTGCAATAACCAAATAGTTCTAATAATTTTCTTATATCTCTTTTTGTGGTTGGAGCTGGGATTGAGAGTATACCTGAGATTCTCTCAGGGCTTAATTTCTTACACCCTTCCCCGATGAGGTGTCTGAGGCATGTGACCTGTGATTCTACAAACTGTAATTTGTTCTTTGACACTTTGAGGCTTTTTTCCTTTAGAAAATTTAGGAGATTAATACTGTTTTTTTTCACTTCATCTTTCTCTCTCTCCAATATTAGGAGGTCATCTACATACTGCAGGATTTGTACATTATTTTTAGGGATAAACTGCCTTAGTAACTCTTTTAGGGCTTGCCCGAAAAGGTTTGGGCTTTCAGGGAACCCTTGAGGAAGACGAGTCCATCTTAGTTGCTGCTTTCTCTTACTTTCAGGGCACTCCCATTCGAAAGCAAACCAATCTCGGTTTCCTTCTGCCAAAGGACAGGCCCAAAAAGCATCTTTTAAATCTACTACAGTAAACCAGGAATGTTCTTTAGGGATCCTGCTCAGGAGTGTGTAGGGGTTTTGTACCACCAGGTGCCTGGTAATTGTTTTTTTGTTTACTTCTCTTAGGTCTTGCACTAATCTAAACTTATTTTCTGCTTTTTTTACAGCCAGAATAGGGGTGTTGTGGGGTGACGTACAAGGTTCTAATATTCTTTCTGTGAGTAGATGGGTTATAACTGGGGTTAGTCCTTTTTTCCCTTCCAGAGAAATAGGATATTGCCTGACCCTTATAGGAGGCGTATTTTCTTGCATTTTTATTTCTATAGGTGGGATATCTAAATATCCATATTTTCCCTCCTCGGCCCAGACTTCTGGCTTGACTTCTCCTAAGTCTCTAACAGTCAGCCTCATGATTTGTAGCACCATTCTTCCTTTTCTAGGAAGAATCCTTACTCCTAACTGAACTTGCAGGTCCCTTCCCAGCAGGTTACTGTCTACTTTGGGTAGATATATCGAATTAGTGACACATCTTTTGGAATTTTCTTTAATTTCTACATTTTTTATAACTGAAGCCTCGAAAGGCTCCCCTTCTGCTCCTAGGACTCCACATGTCTTTCTTCTAATCGCAATTTTAGCTGGAAGTTGGTTAATACATGATTTATCTGCACCAGTATTCACTAAAAACTCAAACTCTTCATGTTGGGGACCTACTTCAAAATTTACTATGGGCCCTTCTTGATGTTTCATGGGGTCCCCTAACGCATAGAGCCCATGACACCCCCAATCCTCCTTGACCTCCTTCCTCAATAATTTTTCTAATGCCTCTTGTTCCCTCATGACAGTCTCATTAAATGACCTTTTTTTGCAATGTTTCTTAAAGTGTCTTATTTCTCCACAATAATAACAGGCTCGGGTCTCTCCTGGTCTCTGAAGAGTATCCCAAGGTGGTGGGTTCCTTTCTCTTACCTTTCTTGGTAAAGATTTTGTGCTTCTTTTACTCTTAGTATCCTTTCTGAGATCTTTTACACTTTCCCTGGCCACGGCTACCATAATCCTGGTTTTTGCCTTTGTTTTTTCTTCTTCTCTCTTAAAGTATACTCTTAGGGCTTCCCTTAATAATTCATTTATTTCTCGGTCTTGCCAGTCTTTCATCTTTTCAAGTTTTTTTTTGATATCTGGCCAGGATTTTGTGACAAATTGTAACTTTAATAATATCTGTCCCTCTGGGCTATCTGGATCCAAATTAGAATATTGCTGGAAATTCCATCTGAGCCTGCTCAGCCAGGCTGCTGGGGTTTCATCTTTCTCTTGTATCCTGTTAAAAGCTAATTTGGTGTTGCTACTCTGAGGAACTGATTCTTTAATACCTCTTATCATTAGGTTTCTATAATCTTCCATATTTCTCCTCTCTTCTCCTTTGTTTGGGTCCCACCCTGGGTCAGCTATTGGCAACTTCTGGTCACCGGGTGGGCCCATTCGGTTTTCTCTTTCCCAGATGCGCATCCCTGCTGCCCTAACCAGCCGAACCTCGTCTGGATTGAATAGTATATTTAAGATGGAGTTTAGTTCTCCCCATGTATAAATATTTGGGCCCAAAAACTGGTCAATCTGGTTGGCAATTCTCACTGGGTTTTCAACTAGATTCCCCAGCTCTTTCTTAAAACTTCTGACTTCTGACGCTGTTAAAGGTGTATTGACAAATCCTATTCCTGCAACTGCCCCACCCAATGGGACCTCCTTTAGGGGAAAGAGTTTGGTTTTTGACCTGGTGTTACTGTAAGGGTAACTTTCTGGGTTTTTTATTGCCTGACAGGATGCATTGTTAGGTGCCAGACCTAACTCCCAGCTGTGAGGGGGTGCAGGGATTGTGGATGGTGAAGGAGAGGAGGTTAGACCAGTGTTAGGGAATGGCAGAGGGTAAGAGGGGTTATAAATTGGAGGGGGGTAAGCTGGGGAAGGAACAGGGATTACAGTTTGGGAAGGTATGATTTTTAGGTGAGGTTGGAGGATTACTTCGGGATAAACTGGAGGAGGAGGCAAATGTTCTAAGGGGTCCCAATTATGGCTAGCTTCTTTTTGGTTCTTCTGCTTTTCATTCCCTTGTTTCCCTTGCTGTAACTTACATATTTTTGTCGTTTTATTTTTGACTACTTGTTTTTGCCAACAGATAGCATAGGGTATCTGTTCAATACTTGAATCTCCTCGAGATTTCAAGTATTGAGTTAATTGTGAACACATCCAGGGGTCTCTAGTTCCACACCATGGCCATTTTGCAGGTAAATTTAGGTTAGGCCAAGATTCTATGCAATAATGGATCATCTTGATTCTGTCTAAGCTTTTAGTGGCCTCATCAACCTCCCATAGTTCTAACATTTGTCCTAGTGGACTGTCTGGTGGAATATTTCTTATCTTTTTCTCTCTTTTCTCCTCAACTGGCTCCACTCTACTTATGTATGCCCCCATTTTCACTGGGTTTCAAATAAAAACTACAGTGCTCTTACCCTGACAGAAACTTTACTTCAGGGCAATACAAAGCAAAATTATCTGACTTTGTTTTAACTAAACTTCTTTAAGGTGCCCCTACACACACATAAGTTTAAAGGCGGGCAGCCCAAATTTTAACTCTCACTCACTCTTTGAACACTCGTAAGTAGCCCCAGGGACCCTCTCCTAGGGTCTGGGCACTACCCCTGCCAGTGCTCGGAATGCCCCACAGGTAGCCTGGTGACCCGCCCTTAGGGCCTCAGCCACTACCCCTACCTAAAAGTCCCTCACACTCTGGGACTCCCTTAACTCTTACTCCTCTGCACCCGGACAGCGTACCTCTTCTCTGGGTACCCCCGACCAATGCAGACTCTTTTGTCCCAGCACCCCGAAAGCTACCCCAGCCAGTCTCCAAAGCACCCCAAAAGCAGCTTATCTTTGCTACCCCAGCCGGTACTCAGACGCTCTGGGCCGTAGCCTCAGCCAGTGTGGTACGTGCTTTACACTGCTCGAGCCCTTTTGCACGCTTGAAATTGGCCCAAGCCTTTTCTGTCACCCACTGCTTTGACGTGCCACTCACTCTCTCCTCCGCACGTCCGGAGGGGGGCGCCTATGCCCCTGGAGACGCCTCAGTCCCTCCCAGTTCACTCGCTTCCTGCTTTGGGGGGTCTGAGCTGCCGGCCCCCCCCCATTCACTCCACATTCGCTTGTCTCCACTCCCGCCACCGGTTGTTCTTACCGATGCTGCTCAGTGGCGTCCCGCGAGGCTGGCGAGCGTTGTCCTCTGGTCCGGGATGTCCAGCTGTCCAGGAGGTCCGAGGTCGGGCTGCGCCTTCCCGTCCTGGTCCTCTTCTGGGCGTGGCTTAGATCCCGGCGAGCCCCCAAATTGTTATATATTGGGCCAGGAGACCTGCTCCTTTGAAAAGCCTTTATTAGTCAGCTCTTTAAAGGGGGAACTCGAGGGGTCGCCTGCGCCGCCGCTGCTCCTGTCGCCGCCCTCGCTCCTGTCGCCGCTGAGGATCAGGTGTCAGGCGAATCTGCTGCTCTCCCCGCAGCAGAGTCGGGGGTTCCGGTCTCGCGAGAATCCCCGGGAACCCAACTGGGCTCGTGTGGTCTAGGGGTGTCACTTCTTCCCAGTCCCTTTGTGGTCGTGGCGAGGCGGCAGAAGCAGAATTCAGTCTTTAGGTAGCTGAGGGTCTTCTCGGTGTTGTAGTGCCTCCCTTTTTACCTGGATTTGGTGCTGGGTCGCGGCTTTTGGGTCCGTTTGCCGGCAACTGTACTTCGGTTTTGGAGCGGTGCACCATGGAAGTCCTTGGATTTTCCTCTTAGGCGAGGCCGGCAGTTCGAGGAGCCGGCAGGGAACGGCGACAGCCTAGCCCGACAGAAGGCGGGGGGGACCCCGGGGTTTTAGAGGGGGTATACAACTTGGAATAAGATGTTTGAGGGTACAAACTTTGGTACAAACAGCTTAACAGACCGGTTTACAACTGGCATAATATTTGAAACAGTACAACTTTTTAACAAATGACAGACTGTGTAAGAAAATGGGAATCTCTTACATTTTATTCATATCACAGGGATGGCACATGGCACAGGGATATAAAACTGCACTCTAAGGATGCTACATGGCACTCCAGGAATGGCACAGTGCTCTGCAGGGATGGCACAGGGAATTCCATGGATGGCAGAGGGCACTCTGGGATTGCACAGGCCACTCCAGGGATGGCACAGGGCACAGGGATGGCACAGGGCACAAGGGATGGCACAGGGCACTCCAGGCATGGCTGAGGGAATTCCAGGGATGGCACAGGGTAGTCCACAGATGGCACAGGGGACAGGGATGGCACAGGCTACTGCAGGGATGGCATAGGGCATTCCGGGATGGCACAAAGCACTGGGATGGCACAGGGATGGCACAGGCTACGGCAGAGATGGCACAGGAATGGCACGGGGCACAGGGATGGCACAGGGCACACCAGAGATGGCACAAGGAATAACAGGGATGGCACAGGGCACAGGGATGGCACAGGGCACTCCAGGGATTGCACAGGCTACTGCAGGGATGGCACAGGGCAGTCCAGGAATGGCACAAAGCACTGGGATGGCAGAGGGATGGCACAGGCTACAGCAGGGATGGCACAAGGAATTCCAGGGGTGGCACATGGCAAAATGATATTAAACTGCACTCTAAGGATGGCACATGGCACTCCAGGAATGGTACAGTGCTCTGCAGGGATGGCACAGGGAATTCCATGGATGGCAGAGGGCACTCTGGGATGGCACAGGCCACTCCAGGGATGGCACAGGGCACAGAGATGGCACAGGGCACAAGGGATGGCACAGGGCACTCCATGGATGGCGCATGGAATTCCGGGGATGGCACAGGGCAGTCCACTGATGACACAGGGCACAGGGATGGCACAGGCTACTGCAGGGATGGCATAGGGCATTCCGGGATGGCACAGGGCACTCCAGGAACGGCACAAAGCACTGGGATGGCACAGGGATGGCACAGGCTACAGTAGAGATGGCGCAGGGATGGCACGGGGCACAGGGATGGCACATGGCACTCCAGAGATAGCACAAGGAATTCCAGGGATGGCACAAAGCACTGGGATTGTACAGTGGCCTCCAGGGATGGCACAGGGAATTCCAGGGATGGCACAGGACACTTCAGGGATGGCACAGCACACTGCAGGGACGGCACAGGCCATTCCTGGGATGGCAGAGGGCACTCTGGGATGGCAGAGGGCACATGGACTGCACAGGCAAGTGCAGGGATGGCACATGGCACACCAGGGATGGCACAGGACACTTCAGGGACAGCACAGCGCAATGCAGGGATGGCACAGGTCATTCCAAGGATGGCAGAGGGCACTCTGGGAAGGCACAGGGCACAGGGATGGCACAGTGCACTCCAGGGATGGCACAGAAAATTTGAGGGATGGCGCAGAGCAGAGGGATGGGACAGGGCGCAGGGATGGCACAGGGCACTCCTTGGATGGCATAGGGCAGTCCACGGATGGCACAGGGCTCAGGGATGGCACAGGCTACTGCAGGGATGGCATAGGGCATTCCGGGATGGCACAAAGCACTGGGATGGCACAGGGATGGCACAGGGTACTGCAGGGAAGACACTGGGCACAGGGATGGCACAGGGCACTCCAGAGATGGCACAAGGAAATCCAGGGATGGCACAAGGAACTCCAGAGACGGTACAAGGAATTCCAGGGATGGCACAGGGCACAGGGATGGCACAGGGCACTAAAGGGATGGCACAGGTTACAGCAGGGATGGCACAAAGCACTGGGATTGTACAGTGGGCTCCAGGGATGGCACAGGGAATTCCAGGGATGGCACAGGACACTTCAGGGACGGCACAGCGCACTGCAGGGACGGCACAGGGCATTCCAGGAATGGCAGAGGGCACTCAGGGATGGCGCAGGGCAGAGGGTTGGCCCAGTGCAGTCCAGGGATGGCACAGAGAATTTCAGGGCTGGCGCAGGGCACAGGGATGAGACATGGCACAGGGATGGCGCAGGGCACTCCTGGAATGGCACAAAGCACTGGGATGGCCCAGAGATGCCACAGGCTACAGCAGGGATGGCACATGGGACTCCAGGGATGGCACAGGGCAGTCCAGTAATGACACAAAGCAATGGGATGGCAGAGGTTGGCTCAGGCTACAGCAGGGATGGCACATGGCGCTCCAGGGATGGCACAGGGCACAGGGATGGCACAGGGTACTGCAGGGATGGCACATGGCACTCCAGGAATGGCAGAGTGCTCTGCAGGGATGGCACAGGGAATTCCATGGATGGCAGAGGGCACTCTGGGACGGCAAAAGGCACTCCAGGGATGGCTCAGGGAACTCCGGGGATGGCACTGGGCAGTCCACGGTTGGCACAGGGCACAGGGATGGCACAGGCTACTGCAGGGATGGCACAGAGCATTCCGGGATGGAACAGGGCACTCCAGGAATGGCACAAAGCACTGGGATGGCACAGGAATGGCACAGGCTACAGCAGAGATGGCATTGGGCACAGGGATGGCACAGGGCACTCCAGAGATGCCACAAGGAATTCCAGGGATGTCACAGGGCACTGCAGAGATGGCACAATGAATTCCAGGGATGGCACAGGGCACTGCAGAGATGGCACAATGAATTCCAGGGATGGCACAGGCTACAGCAGGGATGGCACAAAGCACTGGGATCGTACAGTGGGCTCCAGGGATGGCACGAGGAATTCCAGGGAGGGCACAGGAAACTTCAGAGACGGCACAGCGTACTGCAAGGACGGCACAGGGCATTCCAGGGATGGCACAGGGCACTCTGGGATGGCACAGGGCACATGGACTGCACAGGCAAGTGCAGGGATGGCACATGGCACTCCAGGGATGGCACAGAACACTTCAGGGACAGCACAGCGCAATGCAGGGATGGCACAGGACATTCCAAGGATGGCAGAGGGCACTCTGGGATCGCACAGGGCACTCCAGGGATGGCATAGGGCACTCCAGGGCAGGCACAGGGCACTCCAGGGATGGCACTGGGCACCCCAGGGATGGCACAAGGAATTCCAAGGATGGCACATTGCAAAATGATATAAAACTGCACTCTAAGTATGGCACGTGGCACTCCAGGAATGGCACAGTGCTCTGCAGGGATGGCATAGGGAATTCCATGGATGGCAGAGGGCACTCTGGGATGGCACAGGGCACTCCAGGGTTGGCTCATGGAATTCCAGGGATGGCACTGGGAATAGGGATGGCACAGGCTACTGCAGGGATGTCATAGGGCATTCCGGGATGGCACAGGGCACTCCAGGAATGGCACAAAGCACTGGGATGGCACAGGGATGGCACAGGCAACAGCAGAGATGGCACAGGGACAGCGCAGGGTACTGGGATGGCACAGGGCACTCCAGAGATGGCACAAGGAATTCCAGGGATGGCACAGGGCACAGGGATGGCACAGGGCACTCCAGGGATGGCACAGGCTACTGCAGGGATGGCACAGGGCAGTCCAGGAATGGCACAAAACACTGGGATGGCACAGGGATGGCACAGGCTAGTGCAGGGATGGCACATGGCACTCCAGGGATGGCACAGGGTACTTCAGGGATGGCACAAAGCACTGGGAAGGCACAGGGCACTCCAGGGATTGCACAAGGAATTCCAGGGATGGCACATGGCACAGGGATATAAAACTGCACTATAAGGATGGCACATGGCACTCCAGGAATGGCACAGTGCTCTACAGGGAAGGCACAGGGAATTCCATTGATGGCAGAGGGCACTCTGGGATGGCACAGGCCACTCCAGGGATGGCACAGGGCACAGGAATGGTACAGGGCACAAGGGATGGCACAGGGCACTCCATGGATGTCTCAGGGAATTCCGGGGATGGCACAGGGGAGTCCACGGATGGCACAGGGCACAGGGATGGCACAGGCTACATCAGAGATGGCATAGGGCATTCTGGGATGGCACAGGGCAATCCAGGAACGGCACAAAGCACTGGGATGGCACAGGGATGGCACAGGATACATCAGAGATGGCACCGGGATGGTACGGGGCACAGGGATGGCACGGGGCACAGGGATGGCACATGGCACTCCAGAGATGGCACAAGGAATTCCAGGGATGGCACAGGGCACTGTGGGATGGCACAGGGCACTAAAGGGATCGCACAGGCTACAGCAGGGATGGCACAAAGCACTGGATTGTACAGTGGGCTCCAGGGATGGCACAGGGAATTCCAGGGATGGCACAGGACGCTTCAGGGGCGGCACAGCGCACTGCAGGGAGGGCACAGGGCATTCCAGTAATGGCAGAGGGCACTGTGGGATGGCACAAGGCACATGGACGGCACAGGCAATTGCAGGGATGGCACATGGCACTCCAGGGAAGGCACAGGGTACTTCAGGGATGGCACAATGCACTGGGATGGCACATGGCAGTCCAGGGATGGCACAAGGAAGTCCAAGGATGGCACATGGCACAGGGATATAAAACTGCACTCTAAGGATGGCACATGGCACTCCAGGAATGGCACAGTGCTCGGCAGGTGTGGCACAGGGCATTCCAGAGATGGCAGAGGGCCCTCTCTGATTGCACAGGGCACTCCAGGGATGGCTCAATGATTTCCGGGGATGGCACAGGGCAGTCCACGGATGGCACAGGGCACAGGGATGGCACAGGCTACTGCAGGGATGGCACAGAGCATTCCGGGATGGCACACGGGGACTCCAGTAATAACACAAAACACTGGGTTGGCACAGGGTTGGCACAGGCTACAGCAGAGATGGCACAGGGCACAGGGATGGCACAGGGCACTCCAGACATGGCACAAGGAATTCCAGGGATGGCACAGGGCACTGCAGAGATGGCACAAGGAATTCCAGGGATGGCACAGGGCACTCCAGGGATGGCACAGGGCACTACAGGAATGGCACAAAGCACTGGGATGGCACAGGTATGGCACAGGCTACAGCAGAGAGGGCACAGGGCACAGGGATTGCACAGGGCACTCCAGAGATGGCACAAGGAATTACAGGGATGGCACAGGGCACTCCAGGGATGGCACAGGGTACTTCAGGGATGGCACAAAGCACTGGGATGGCACAGTGATGGCACAGGCTACTGCAGGGATGGCACATGGCACTGCAGGGATGGCACAGGGTACTTCAGGGATGGCACAAAGCACTGGGATGGCACAGGGCACTCCAGGGATGGCACAAGGAATTCCAGGGATGGCACATGGCAAAATGATATAAAACTGCACTGTAAGGATGGCACATGGCACTCCAGGAATGGCACAGTGCTTTGCAGGGATGGCACAGGGAATTCCATGGATGGCAGAGGGCACTCTGGGATGGCACAGGCCACTCCAGGGATGGCACATGGCACATGGATGGCACAGGGCACAAGGGATGGCGCAGGGCACTCCAGGGTTGGCTCATGGAATTCCAGGGATGGCACTAGGCAGTCCAGGGATGGCACAGGGCACAGGGATTGCACAGGCTACTGCAGGGATGGCATAGGGCATTCCGGGATGGCACAGGGCACTCCAGGAATGGCACAAAGCACTGGGATGGCACAGGGATGGCACAGGCTACGGCAGAGATGGCACAGGAATGGCACGGGGCACAGGGATGGCACAGGGCACTCCAGAGATGGCCCAATGAATTCCAGGGATGGCACAGGGCACAGGGATGGCACAGGGCACTAAAGGGATGGCAAAGGCTACAGCAGGGATGGCACAAAGCACTGGGATTGTACAGTGGGCTCCAGGGATGGCACAGGGAATTCCAGGGATGGCACAGGACACTTCAGGGATGGCACAGCGTACTGCAGGTACGGCACAGGCCATTCCTGGGATGGCAGAGGGCACTCTGGGATGGCACAGGGCACATGGACTGCACAGGCAAGTGCAGGGATGGCACATGGCACTGCAGGGATACCACAGGACACTTCAGGGACAGCACAGCGCAATGCAGGGATGGCACAGGTCATTCCAATGATGGCAGAGGGCACTCTGGGATGGCACAGGGCACAGGGATGGCACAGTGCACTCCAGGGATGGCACAGAAAATTTGAGGGATGGCGCAGGGCACAGGGATGGGACAGGGCGCAGGGATGGCACAGTTCACTCCTTGGATGGCATAGGGCACTCCAGGGAAGGCACAGGGCACTCGAGGGAAGGCACAGCGCACAGGGATGGCACAGGGCACTCCACGGATGGCACAAGGATTTCCAGGGATGGCACATGGCAAAATGATATAAAACTGCACTCTAAGGATGGCACATGGCACTCCAGGAATTACACAGTGCTCTGCATGGATGGCACAGGGAATTCCATGGATGGCAGATGGAACTCTGGGATGGCACAGGCCACTCCAGGGATGGCACAGGGCACAGGGATGGCACAGGGCACAAGGGATGGCACAGGGCACTCCAGGGTTGGATCATGGAATTCCAGGGATGGCACTGGGCAGTCCACGGATGGCACAGGGCACAGGGATGGCACAGGCTACTGCAGGGATGGCACAAGGGGTACCAGGGATGGCACACGCACTCCAGGAATGGCACAAAGCACTGGGATGGCATAGGGATTGCACAGGCTACAGCAGAGATGGCACCGGGATGGTACGGGGCACAGGGATGGCACAGGGCACTCCAGAGATGGCACAAGGAATTCCAGGGATGGCACAGGGCACAGGGATGGCACAGGGCACAACAGTGATGGCACAGACTACTGCAGGGATGGCACAGGGGAGTCCAGGAATGGCACAAAGCACTGGGATGGCACAGGGATGGCACAGGCTACAGCAGGGATGGCGAATGGCACTCCAGGGATGGCACAGGGTACTTCAGGGATGGCACAAAGCACTGGGATGGCACAGGGCACTCCAGGGATGGCACAAGGAATTCCAGAGATGGCACATGGCACAGGGATATAAAACTGCATTCTAAGGACGGCACATGGCACTCCAGGAATGGCACAGTGCTCTGCGGGGATGGCATAGGGAATTCCATGGATGGCAGAGGGCACTCTGGGATGGCACAGGCCACTCCAGGGATGGCACAGGGTACAGGGATGGCACAGGGCACAAGGGATGGCAGAGGGCACTCTGGGATGGCTCAGGGAATTCCGGGGATGGCACAGGGCAGTCCACGGATGGCACAGGGCACAGGGATGGCACAGGCTACTGCAGGGATGGCATAGGGCATTCCGGGATGGCACAGGGCACTCCAGGAACGGCACAAAGCACTGGGATGGCACAGGGATGGCACAGGCTACAGCAGAGATGGCGCAGGGATGGCACGGTGCACAGGGATGGCACATGGCCCTCCAGAGATGGCACAAGGAATTCCAGGGATGGCACAGGGCACAGGGATGGCACAGGACACTTCAGGGACGGCACAGCGCACTGCAGGGACGGCACAGGGCATTCCAAAGATGGCAGAGGGCACTCTGGGATGGCGCAGGTTACAGGGTTGGCACAGTGCAGTCCAGGGATGGCACAGAGAATTTCAGGGCTGGCGCAAGGCACAGGG
Organism: Sylvia atricapilla; assembly: GCF_009819655.1. NCBI lineage: Eukaryota > Metazoa > Chordata > Aves > Passeriformes > Sylviidae > Sylvia > Sylvia atricapilla. The sequence goes on along the minus strand of NW_027077152.1, from coordinate 84,542 downwards.
ATGAGACAGGGCACAGGGATGGCACAGGGCACTCCTGGAATGGCACAAAGCACTGGGATGGCCCAGGGATGCCACAGGCTACAGCAGGGATGGCACATGGAACTCCAGGGATGGCACAGGGCACTCCAGTAATGGCACAAAGCACTGGGATGGCACAGGGTTGGCTCAGGCTAAAGCAGGGATGGCACATGGCGCTTCAGGGATGGCACAGGGCACAGGGATGGCACAGGGTACTGCAGGGATGGCACATGGCACTCCAGGGATGGCACAGGGTACTTCAGGGATGGTACAAAGCCCTGGGATGGCACATGGCACTCCAGGTATGGCACAAGGAATACCAGGGATGGCACATGGCACAGGGATATAAAACTGCACTCTAAGGATGGCATATGGCACCCAAGGAATGGCACAGTGCTCTGCAGGGATGGCACAGGGAATTCCATGGATCGCAGAGGGCACTCTGGAATGGCACAAGCCACTCCAGAAATGGCACAGGGTACAGGGATGGCACAGGGTACAAGGGATGGCACAGGGCACTCCAGGGATGGCAGAGGGCACTCTGGGATGTCACAGGCCAATCCAGGGAAGGCACAGGGCACAGGGATGGCACAGGGCAGAAGGGATGGCACAGGGCATTCTAGTGATGCCTCATGGAATACCGGGGATGGCACAGGGCAGTCCACGGACGGCACAGGTCACAGGGATGGCACAGGCTACTGCAGGGATGGCATAGGGCATTCCGGGATGGCACAGGGCACTCCAGGAATGGCACAAAGCACTGGGATGGCACAGGGATGGCACAGGGCACTCCAGAGATGGCACAAGGAATTCCATGGATGGCACAGGGCACAGGGTTGGCACAGTGTAGTCCAGGGATGGCACAGAGAATTTCAGGGCTGGCGCAGGGCACAGGGATGAGACAAGGCACAGGGATGGCACAGGGCACTCCTTGGAGGGCATAGGGCACTCCAGGGAAGGCACAAGGCACAGGGATGGCACAGGGCACTCCTGGAATAGCACAAAGCACTGGGATGGCCCAGGGATGCCACAGGCTACAGCAGGGATGGCTCATGGCACTCCAGGGATGGCACAGGGCAGTCCAGTAATGGCAAAAAGCACTGGGATGGCACAGGGTTGGCTCAGGCTACAGCAGGGATGGCACAAAGCACTGGGATTGTACAGTGGGCTCCAGGGATGGCACAGGGAATTCCAGGGATGGCACAGGACACTTCAGGGACGGCACAGCGTACTGCAGGTACGGCACAGGCCATTCCTGGGATGGCAGAGGGCACTCTGGGATGGCACAGGGCACATGGACTGCACAGGCAAGTGCAGGGATGGCACATGGCACTGCAGGGATACCACAGGACACTTCAGGGACAGCACAGCGCAATGCAGGGATGGCACAGGTCATTCCAATGATGGCAGAGGGCACTCTGGGATGGCACAGGGCACAGGGATGGCACAGTGCACTCCAGGGATGGCACAGAAAATTTGAGGGATGGCGCAGGGCACAGGGATGGGACAGGGCGCAGGGATGGCACAGTTCACTCCTTGGATGGCATAGGGCACTCCAGGGAAGGCACAGGGCACTCGAGGGAAGGCACAGCGCACAGGGATGGCACAGGGCACTCCACGGATGGCACAAGGATTTCCAGGGATGGCACATGGCAAAATGATATAAAACTGCACTCTAAGGATGGCACATGGCACTCCAGGAATTACACAGTGCTCTGCATGGATGGCACAGGGAATTCCATGGATGGCAGATGGAACTCTGGGATGGCACAGGCCACTCCAGGGATGGCACAGGGCACAGGGATGGCACAGGGCACAAGGGATGGCACAGGGCACTCCAGGGTTGGCTCATGGAATTCCAGGGATGGCACTGGGCAGTCCACGGATGGCACAGGGCACAGGGATGGCACAGGCTACTGCAGGGATGGCACAAGGGGTACCAGGGATGGCACACGCACTCCAGGAATGGCACAAAGCACTGGGATGGCATAGGGATTGCACAGGCTACAGCAGAGATGGCACCGGGATGGTACGGGGCACAGGGATGGCACAGGGCACTCCAGAGATGGCACAAGGAATTCCAGGGATGGCACAGGGCACAGGGATGGCACAGGGCACAACAGTGATGGCACAGACTACTGCAGGGATGGCACAGGGGAGTCCAGGAATGGCACAAAGCACTGGGATGGCACAGGGATGGCACAGGCTACAGCAGGGATGGCGAATGGCACTCCAGGGATGGCACAGGGTACTTCAGGGATGGCACAAAGCACTGGGATGGCACAGGGCACTCCAGGGATGGCACAAGGAATTCCAGAGATGGCACATGGCACAGGGATATAAAACTGCATTCTAAGGACGGCACATGGCACTCCAGGAATGGCACAGTGCTCTGCAGGGATGGCATAGGGAATTCCATGGATGGCAGAGGGCACTCTGGGATGGCACAGGCCACTCCAGGGATGGCACAGGGCACAGGGATGGCACAGGGCACAAGGGATGGCAGAGGGCACTCTGGGATGGCTCAGGGAATTCCGGGGATGGCACAGGGCAGTCCACGGATGGCACAGGGCACAGGGATGGCACAGGCTACTGCAGGGATGGCATAGGGCATTCCGGGATGGCACAGGGCACTCCAGGAACGGCACAAAGCACTGGGATGGCACAGGGATGGCACAGGCTACAGCAGAGATGGCGCAGGGATGGCACGGTGCACAGGGATGGCACATGGCCCTCCAGAGATGGCACAAGGAATTCCAGGGATGGCACAGGGCACAGGGATGGCACAGGACACTTCAGGGACGGCACAGCGCACTGCAGGGACGGCACAGGGCATTCCAAAGATGGCAGAGGGCACTCTGGGATGGCGCAGGTTACAGGGTTGGCACAGTGCAGTCCAGGGATGGCACAGAGAATTTCAGGGCTGGCGCAAGGCACAGGGATGAGACAGGGCACAGGGATGGCACAGGGCACTCCTGGAATGGCACAAAGCACTGGGATGGCCCAGGGATGCCACAGGCTACAGCAGGGATGGCACATGGAACTCCAGGGATGGCACAGGGCACTCCAGTAATGGCACAAACCACTGGGATGGCACAGGGTTGGCTCAGGCTAAAGCAGGGATGGCACATGGCGCTTCAGGGATGGCACAGGGCACAGGGATGGCACAGGGTACTGCAGGGATGGCACATGGCACTCCAGGGATGGCACAGGGTACTTCAGGGATGGTACAAAGCCCTGGGATGGCACATGGCACTCCAGGTATGGCACAAGGAATACCAGGGATGGCACATGGCACAGGGATATAAAACTGCACTCTAAGGATGGCATATGGCACCCAAGGAATGGCACAGTGCTCTGCAGGGATGGCACAGGGAATTCCATGGATCGCAGAGGGCACTCTGGAATGGCACAAGCCACTCCAGAAATGGCACAGGGTACAGGGATGGCACAGGGTACAAGGGATGGCACAGGGCACTCCAGGGATGGCAGAGGGCACTCTGGGATGTCACAGGCCAATCCAGGGAAGGCACAGGGCACAGGGATGGCACAGGGCAGAAGGGATGGCACAGGGCATTCTAGTGATGCCTCATGGAATACCGGGGATGGCACAGGGCAGTCCACGGACGGCACAGGTCACAGGGATGGCACAGGCTACTGCAGGGATGGCATAGGGCATTCCGGGATGGCACAGGGCACTCCAGGAATGGCACAAAGCACTGGGATGGCACAGGGATGGCACAGGGCACTCCAGAGATGGCACAAGGAATTCCAAGGATGGCACAGGGCACAGGGTTGGCACAGTGTAGTCCAGGGATGGCACAGAGAATTTCAGGGCTGGCGCAGGGCACAGGGATGAGACAAGGCACAGGGATGGCACAGGGCACTCCTTGGAGGGCATAGGGCACTCCAGGGAAGGCACAAGGCACAGGGATGGCACAGGGCACTCCTGGAATAGCACAAAGCACTGGGATGGCCCAGGGATGCCACAGGCTACAGCAGGGATGGCTCATGGCACTCCAGGGATGGCACAGGGCAGTCCAGTAATGGCAAAAAGCACTGGGATGGCACAGGGTTGGCTCAGGCTACAGCAGGGATGGCACATGGCGCTCCAGGGATGGCACAGGGCACAGGGATGGCACAGGGATGGCACAGGGCACTCCAGAGATGGCACAAGGAATTCCAGGGATGGCACAGGGCACAGGGATGGCACAGGGCACTCCAGAGATGGCACAATGAATTCCAGGGATGGCACAGAGCACAGGGATGGCACAGGGCACTCCAAGGATGGCACAGGCTACAGCAGTGACGGCACAGGGCATTTCAAAGCTGGAACAGGGCACAAGGGATGGCACAGGGCCCTCCAGGGATGGCTCAGGGAATTCTGGGGATGGCACAGGGCAGTCCACGGATGGCACAGGGCACTGGGATGGCACATGCTAGTGCAGGGATGGCATAGGGCATTCCGAGATGGCACAGGGCACTCCAGGAATGGCACAAAGCACTGGGATGGCACAGGGATGGCACAGGAACCAGCAGAGATGGCACAGGGATGGCACGGGGCACAGGGATGGCACAGGGCACTCCAGAGATGGCACAAGGAGTTCCAGGGATGGCACAGGGCACCGGGATGGCACAGGGCATTAAAGGGATGACACAGGCTACAGCAAGGATGGCACAAAGCACTGGGATTGTACTGTTGACTCCAGGGATGGCACTGGGAATTCCAGGGATGGCGCAGGACACTTCAGGGATGGCACAGCGCACTGCAGGGAACGCACAGGGCATTCCAGCGATGGCCGAGGGCACTCTGGGATAGGACAGGGCACAGGGATGGCACAGGGCACTCCTTGGATGGCATAGGGCACTCCAGGGAAGGCACAGGGCACTCCAGGGAAGGCACAGGGCACAGGGATGGCACAGGGCACTCCTGAAATGGCACAAAGCACTGGGATGGCCCAGGGATGGCACAGGCTACTGCAGGGATGGCACATGGCACTCCAGGGATGGCACAGGTCACAGGGATGTCACGGGGCACTCCAGGGAATGCACAGGGAATTCCAGGGATGGCAAAGGACACTTAAGAGACGGCACAGCACACTTCAGGGATGGAACATGGCATTCCAGGGATGGCAGAGGGCACTCTGGGATGGCACAGGCCACTCCAGGGATGGCACAGGGCACAGGGATGGCACAGGGCACAAGGGATGGCACCGTGCATTCCAGGGATGGTTCAGGGAATTCCGGGGATGGCCCAGGGCATTCCGGGATGGGACAAAGCACTAGGATGGCACAGGGATGGCACAGGGCACTCCAGAGATGGCACAGGGAATTCCAGGGATGGCACAGTGGACTTCAGGGACGGCACAGCACACTGCAGGGATGGCACAGGGCATTCCAGGGATGGCAGATGGCACTCTGGGATGGCACAGGACACTCCAGGGACGGCTCAGGGAATTCCGGGGATGGCATAGGGCAGTCCACGGATGGCACAGGGCACAGGGATGGCACAGGCTATAGCAGGGATGGCATAGGGTATTCCGGCATGGCACAGGGCACTCCAGGAACGGCACAAAGCACTGGGATGGCACAGGGTTGGCACAGGCTACAGCAGAGATGGCACAGGCATTGCACGGGGCACAGGGATGGCAGTGGACACTCCAGAGATGGCACAAGGAATTCCAGGGATGGCACAGGGCGCAGGGATGGCACAGGGCACTCCAGGGATGGCACAGGTTACAGCAGGGATGGCACAAAGCATTGGGATGGTACAGTGTTCTCCAGGGATGGCACAGGGAATTCCAGGGATGGCACAGGACGCTTCAGGGGCGGCACAGCGCACTGCAGGGAGGGCACAGGGCATTCCAGTAATGGCAGAGGGCACTGTGGGATGGCACAGGGCACATGGACGGCACAGGCAAGTGCAGGGATGGCACATGGCATTCCAGGGATTCCACAAGACATTTCAGGGACGGCACAGCGCAAAGCAGGGATGGCACAGGGCATTCCAGGGATGGCAGAGGGCACTCTGGAATGTCATAGGGCTCAGGGATGGCACAGATATTTTGAGGGATGGCGCAGGGCACAGGGATGGGAGAGGGCACAGGGATGGCACAGGGCACTCCTTGGATGGCATAGGGCAATCCAGGGAAGGCACAGGGCAGTCCACGGGTGGCACCGGGCACAGGGATGGCACAGGCTACTTCAGGAATGGCAGAGGGCAGTCCAGGAATGGCACAAAGCACTGGGATGACACAGGGATGGCACAGGCTACAGCAGGGATGGCACAGGGTACTCCAGGGAAGGCACAGGGCACAGGGATGGCACAGGGTACTGTAGAGATGGCACAAACCACTGGGATGGCACAGGGCACTCCAGGGATGGCACAAGGAATTCCAGGGATGGCACATGGCACAGGGATATAAAACTGCACTCTAAGGGTGGCACATGGCACTCCAGGAATGGAACAGTGGTCTGCCGGGATGGCACAGGGAATTCCATGGATGGCAGAGGGAACTGTGGGATGGCACAGGCCACTCCAGGGATAGCACAGGGCACAGGGATGGCACAGGGCAAAAGGGATGGCACAGGGTACTCCATGGATGGCAGAGGGCACTCTGGGATGGCACAGGGCACAGGGATGGCACAGGCTACTTCACGGATGGCATAGGGCATTCTGGGATGGCACAGGGCACTCCAGGAACGGCACAAAGCACTGGGATGGCACAGTGATGGCACAGGCTACAGCAGAGAGGGCACAGGGTTGGCACGGGGCACAGGGATGGCACAGGGCACTCCAGAGATGGCACAAGAAATTCCAGGGATGGCACAGGGCACAAGGATGGCACAGGGAACTAAAGGGAGAGCACAGGCTACAGCAGGGATGGCACAAAGCACTGGGATTGTACAGTGGGCTCCAGGGATGGCACAGGGAATTCCAGGGATGGCACAGGACACTTCAGGGACGGCACAGCGCAGTGCAGGGACGGCACAGGGCATTCCAGGGATGGCAGAGGGCACTCTGGGATGGCACAGGGCACATGGACGGCACAGGCAAGTGCAGGGATGCCACATGGCACTCCAGGGATGCCACAGGACATTTCAGGGACGGCACAGCGCAATGCAGGGATGGCACAGGGCATTCCAGGCTTGGCAGAGGGCACTCCAGGGATGGCACAGAGAATTTGAGGGATGGCGCAGGGCACAGGGATGAGACAGGGCACAGGGATGGCACAGGGCACTCCAGGGATGGCACAGGTCACAGGGATGGCAAGGGGCACTCTCGGGAATGCACAGGGAATTCCAGGGATGGCAAATGACACTTCAGTTAAGGCACACCACACATCAGGGATGGCACAGGGCACTCCAGGGGTGGCAGAGGGCACTCTGGGATGGCACAGGCAACTCCAGGGATGGCACAGGGCACAGGGATAGCACAGGGCACAAAGGATGGCACAGGGCACTCCAGGGATGGCTCAGGGAATTCCGGGGATGGCACAGGGCAGTCCACGGATGGCACAGGGCATAGGGATGGCACAGGCTACTGCAGGGATGGCATAGGGCATTCCGGGATCTCACAAAGCACTGGGATGGCAAAGGAATGCACAGGGCACTGCAGCCAAGACACTGGGCACAGGGATGGCACAGGGCACTCCAGAGATGGCACAAGGAAATCCAGGGATAGCACACGGCACAGGGATGGCACAGGGCACTCCAGGGATGGCACAGGCTACACCAGGGACGGCACAGGACATTTCAGGGACGGCACAGCGCAAAGCAGGGATGGCACAGGGCATTCCAGGGATGGCACAGGGTACTTCAGGGATGGCACAAAGCACTGGGATGGCACAGGGCACTCCAGGGATGGCACAAGGAATTCCAGGGATGGCACATGGCACAGGGATATAAAACTGCAGTCTAAGGATGGCACATGGCACTCCAGGAATTGCACAGTGCTCTGCAGGGATGGCGCAGGGAATTCCATGGATGGCAGAGGGAACTGTGGGATGGCACAGGCCACTCCATGGATGGCACAGGGCACAGGGATGGCACAGGGCAAAAGGGATGGCACAGGGCACTCCAGGGATGGCAGAGGGCACTCTGGGATGGCACAGGGCAGTCCAGGGATGGCACAGGGCACAGGGATGGCACAGGCTACTGCAGGGATGGCATAGGTCATTCTGGGATGGCACAGGGCACTCCAGGAACGGCACAAAGCACTGGGATGGCACAGTGATGGCACAGGCTACAGCAGAGAGGGCACAGGGATGGCACGGGGTACAGGGATGGCACAGGGCACTCCAGAGATGGCACAAGGAATTCCAGGGATGGCACAGGGCACAGGGATGGCACAGGGCATTAAAGGGATGGCACAGGCTACAGCAGGGATGGCACAAAGCACTGGGATAGTACTGTGGGCTACAGGGTTGGCACAGGGAATTCCAGGGATGGCACAGGACACTACAGGGACGGCAGAGGGCACTCTGGGATGGCACAGGGCACATGGACGGCACAGGCAAGGGCAGGGATGGCACATGGCACTCCAGGGATGGCACAGAGGATTTGAGGGATGGCGCAGGGCACAGGGATGGGACAAAGCGCAGGGATGGCACAGGGCACTTTTTGGATGGCATCGGGCACTCCAGGGAAGGCACAGGGCACTCCAGGGAAGGCACAGGGCACAGGGATGGCACAGGTCACCCCTGGAACGGCACAAAACACTGGGATGTCCCAGGGATGGCACAGGCTACAGCAGGGATTACACATGGCACTCCAGGGATGGCACAGGTCACAGGGATGGTGCGGGGCACTCCAGCGAAGGCACAGGGAATTCCAGGGATGGCTAAGGACACATCAGGGACGGCACAGCACACTGCAGGGATCGCACAGATTATTCCAGGGATGGCAGAGGGCACTCTTGGATGGCACAGGCCACTCCAGGGATGGCACAGGGCACAGGGATGTCACAGGGCACTCCAGAGATGGCACAAGGAATTCCAGGGATGGCACACGGCACAGGGATGGCACAGGGCACTCCAGAGATGGCACAGGCTACAGCAGGGATGGCACAAAGCACTGGGATTGTACAGTGGGCTCCAGGGATGGCACAGGGAATTCCAGGGATGGCACAGGACACTTCAGGGACGGCGCCGGGCGCTGCAAAGACGGCACAGGGCACTCCAGGGATGGCTCAGGGAATTCCGGGGATGGCACAGGGCAGTCCACGGATGGCACAGGGCATAGGGATGGCACAGGCTACTGCAGGGATGGCATAGGGCATTCCGGGATCTCACAAAGCACTGGGATGGCAAAGGAATGCACAGGGCACTGCAGCCAAGACACTGGGCACAGGGATGGCACAGGGCATTCCAGAGATGGCACAAGGAAATCCAGGGATAGCACACGGCACAGGGATGGCACAGGGCACTCCAGGGATGGCACAGGCTACACCAGGGACGGCACAGGACATTTCAGGGACGGCACAGCGCAAAGCAGGGATGGCACAGGGCATTCCAGGGATGGCACAGGGTACTTCTGGGATGGCACAAAGCACTGGGATGGCACAGGGCACTCCAGGGATGGCACAAGGAATTCCAGGGATGGCACATGGCACAGGGATATAAAACTGCAGTCTAAGGATGGCACATGGCACTCCAGGAATTGCACAGTGCTCTGCAGGGATGGCGCAGGGAATTCCATGGATGGCAGAGGGAACTGTGGGATGGCACAGGCCACTCCATGGATGGCACAGGGCACAGGGATGGCACAGGGCAAAAGGGATGGCACAGGGCACTCCAGGGATGGCAGAGGGCACTCTGGGATGGCACAGGCCACTCCAGGGATGGCACAGGGCACAGGGATGGAACAGGCTACTGCAGAGAGGGCATAGGTCATTCTGGGATGGCACAGGGCACTCCAGGAACGGCACAAAGCACTGGGATGGCACAGTGATGGCACAGGCTACAACAGAGAGGGCACAGGGATGGCACGGGGTACAGGGATGGCACAGGGCACTCCAGAAATGGCACAAGGAATTCCAGGGATGGCACAGGGCACAGGGATGGCACAGGGCATTAAAGGGATGGCACAGGCTACAGCAGGGATGGCACAAAGCACTGGGATAGTACTGTGGGCTCCAGGGTTGGCACAGGGAATTCCAGGGATGGCACAGGACACTACAGGGACGGCAGAGGGCACTCTGGGATGGCACAGGGCACATGGACGGCACAGGCAAGGGCAGGGATGGCACATGGCACTCCAGGGATGGCACAGAGAATTTGAGGGATGGCGCAGGGCACAGGGATGGGACAAAGCGCAGGGATGGCACAGGGCACTTTTTGGATGGCATCGGGCACTCCAGGGAAGGCACAGGGCACTCCAGGGAAGGCACAGGGCACAGGGATGGCACAGGTCACCCCTGGAACGGCACAAAACACTGGGATGTCCCAGGGATGGCACAGGCTACAGCAGGGATTACACATGGCACTCCAGGGATGGCACAGGTCACAGGGATGGTGCGGGGCACTCCAGCGAAGGCACAGGGACTTCCAGGGATGGCTAAGGACACATCAGGGACGGCACAGCACACTGCAGGGATCGCACAGATTATTCCAGGGATGGCAGAGGGCACTCTTGGATGGCACAGGCCACTCCAGGGATGGCACAGGGCACAGGGATGTCACAGGGCACTCCAGAGATGGCACAAGGAATTCCAGGGATGGCACACGGCACAGGGATGGCACAGGGCACTCCAGGGATGGCACAGGCTACAGCAGGGATGGCACAAAGCACTGGGATTGTACAGTGGGCTCCAGGGATGGCACAGGGAATTCCAGGGATGGCACAGGACACTTCAGGGACGGCGCCGGGCGCTGCAAAGACGGCACAGGGCATTCCAGGGATGGCAGAGGGCACTCAGGGATGGCAGAGGGCACTCAGGGATGGCACATGGCACAGGTGAAGTGAATAAAATTAAGGGACTCCTAGTTGTTCAAGTGTTGGAAGTTTGGTTACTGTTACTTGTTGCTGTTGAGTGCACTGGTATCCATAGCAACTTGCATGCCCCTTACCTTCCCTCGAAAGTTTGTATCCCAGACCCTAGTTCCTTACCCCTTGTATTGTACACCCCCTGCCCTCTGCTGCTCCTCCCACCTGCCCTCTGCCTGCTCCACTTCCTGCGTGCTCCACTTCCCGTTCCCTGCCAGTGCCCGGCCTGCCCATCTAACTGCTGTTGCCACCCTTTTGGAAAACCCAAGGACTCCCATGAAGCTCCACTTCAAGAGGAAGTGGAGTTGCTGGCAAAATGGTCCAAAGGCTGCAACCCAACACAAAATCCAAATAAAGGAAAGACACTACAGTACTGAGAGGACCCTCAGCTACTGGAGGACTGATTCTGCTGCCTCGCCATGACCAAAGGAGAACTGAGCAAAGGTGACAACCCTAGACTAAACGTGCCAAATTGAGTTCTAGAGAACACCCGTGAGGGCGAACTCCCGGCCCTGCAGCGGCTCTGCAGCAACGAGGGCAGTGGCAGGACCGGCTGGGACCTCCTCCTTGGTGGAGCAGCAGGGGCGTAGGCCATCCCTCGAGCTTCCCCTTTTTAAATAAATGCATTTAAGGAGTTAATATCATCTCCTGCCCTGGTCATTTCTAACAATTTGGGGACTCTTCCGGGATCAAAGGCCACGCCAGAAGAGGACCACTGGAGGGAAGGCGCCGCCCAACCTTGGGACTCCTGGACAGCTGGCCATCCCGGACTGCGAGGACGCCACAGGACACCACCTGGGAGCATCGGTAAGCAACCGGTGGCGGGAGTGGAGGCGAGCGAGTGTGGAGTGAATGAGAGGGGGGCCGGCAGCTCGGACCCCCCAAGCGAGTGGGACTTCTGAGTACCGGGCTCCGGACTCCCGGGAGGGGACCGGCCGGGAAAAGGAGGAAGCGAGTGACCACTGAGCGAGTGAGGCGCCTCCAGGGGCGTAGCAGGCCCCCCTCCGGACGTGCGGAGGAAAGCTAGAGAGTGTGTGGCACGTCATAGGGTGAGAGAGGATATAGGTCCCCCCCATTAGACCTGTAGGGGTAGACCACCTAGGCCGCCTCAAGCGTGCGGGGTAGCCTGGAGTGAGTGTGAGGCACGCACCACACCGAGGGTGTGGGGAGAGAAAGAGGGCACTGGCTGAGGCTACGGCCTGGGGCGTCTGAGTACTGGCTGGGGTAGCAAAGAGGCTGCTTTCGGGGTGCTTTAGACGCTGGCTGGGATAGCTGTCGGGGTGCTGAGAGAAAAGAGTCTGCATTGGTCGGGGGTATCTTGGGTACGCTTTCCGGGTTCGAGGGTGTCGTATTGGTCGGGGGTACCCAGGGGAGAGGTACGCTGTCCGGGTACGGAGAGGTAGAACTGGTCGGGGGTGCCCAAGAGGACGCTGTCCGGGTGCAGAGGAGTGAAAGTTAGGGAAGTCCCAAGTGCGAGGGACTTAACGATAGGGTGAGTGAGTGAGTCGCACGCTGTACGTCCGAGTCCTGGCAGTAAGTGGTGACTGGAACCCTGGGCCCTGGTTGACCGGCCACTTACGGGGACTTGCCTGAGGTACAGGAGTGTGAAGGAGTGCTGGCCAAGGGGTAGTGGCTGAGGCCCTAAGGGCGGGTCACCAGGCTACCTGTGGGGCATTCCGAGCACTGGCAGGGGTAGTGCCCAAACCCTGGGAGAGGGTCCCTGGGGCTACTTACGGGTGTTCAGAGAGAGTGTGAGAGTTAAGATTTGAGTTGCCCGTCTTTAGATTTACGTTTGTGTAGGGGCACCTTAAGAAAGTTCAGTTAAAAGAAGGTCGAATAATTTTGCTTTGTGTTGCCCTGAAGTATATTTTCTGTTTGGGTAAGGGCACCTTAGAGAATTCTTAATTTGACCGAGTAAGAATGGGTACATGTACAGACTCAAAATATGCTTTTGGAGTTGTCCATACATTTGGCAAAATCTGGGAAGAACGGGGGTATCTAAATTCAAAAGGAAAAGACCTGGTACACAAGGAACTAATAAAATTAGTATTGGAATCCCTGCTAAAACCCATAGAAATAGCAGTAGTACATATAAAAGGACACCAAAGAGGAAATACTCTGGAAACAAAAGGGAACCGATTGGCAGATGAAGAAGCAAAAAGGGCAGCTCAAAGTTCAGAAGAATCAATCAAAATTCTAGCACTAACCAAAGTTCCAGGGGAAAAAGAAAATGAAACAGAACCAATATATAATGAGAAGGAATTAAAAGCAATAGAGGAACTAAAAATGCAAAAAGGGGAACAAGGAGAGTGGTTAACTTCAGATGGGAGGAAATTTCTAAACAAGCCCCTAGCAAGAAAGATGCTAACTGAAATCCATAGATTAACCCACTGGGGAGTCCAAGGGTTATGTGACCACTTTCTCAGAGAAAATTTATGCCTGGGAGTATATAGGTTAGCAAAAGCCGTAACCCGAGGATGTGTCATTTGTCAGAAAACCAACCAAAAGGTAATGAGAGGAGTTACACCCGGGGGAAGAGAGCTAGCTTTGAGGCCGTTCGAAAGTGTCCAGGTAGACTTTACTGAAATGCCCCCTGTCCAAGGTTATAAGCATCTCTTGATAGTAGTTGATCATCTCACTCATTGGGTAGAGGCATTCCCAACAAGAAGAGAGACAGCAGAAGTAGTAATAAAAATTATTCTTGAACACATAGTCCCTCGGTATGGGTTAATCAATAATATTGATTCGGATAGGGGACCCCACTTCACTGCTCGGATTTTACAGAAAACAGTTGAAGCATTAGGAATCAAATGGGAACTCCATACCCCCTGGCAGCCACAGAGCTCAGGGAGGGTAGAACGAATGAATAGAACCCTTAAAGATGTGTTAACTAAATTAATTGAAGAAACACAACTAAATTGGCTTAAATGCTTGCCTCTTGCCCTTCTACGAATTAGAACCAGGCCCCGGTCAGATATAAAAGTGTCTCCTTATGAGATGATGTTCGGACTCCCCTTCTTGCTAACCCCCTATAGCACCGGAGGTTACCAAGAAGGAGAGACTGGAACACAAAAGTATATAATAACAATTGGAAGAACATTAGAAGATCTCAGGAAAAAAGGGTATCTTCCCCAAACCTCTCCCCTTGATTCAGACATTCACCAAATTAATCCTGGGGATTGGGTGTTAATTAAGTCCTGGAGTGGCACACCATTAACCCCAAAATATGAAGGTCCCTTCCAGGTGCTGCTTACTACCCATACCACAGTCCGGACACAAGAAAAAGGCTGGACCCATGCCACCCGAGTAAAAGGACCAGTGCCACCCCCAAACAATTCGTCAGGCCTCAACTCTCCGAATAATTCTCACAAGTGGACTGTTATCCAACATCCAGATCCTTTAAAAATAACCATCAAGAAAAGACCAAAAACCCAGTAACTAACCAAAACGTCTTGGTATTACTGTTGAGAAAGTTATATTAGTAATAGCATTGTGGTTAAAAATTTGTATCAGTTGCTGAAGTTGTAATATTGATGTTAAAGTTTTATCACAGTTGTTTCGGGCTAATACGAGTTATAGTATCGTATAAGTTGTCAAAATTATTGTTATAACAGTTAAGACAATTTAATTGTTGCAAAGGGATAATCACTGGTACCAAGCACTCATTAAGAAGAAGAAGAAGAAAAAAAAAAAAAAAAAAAAGGAGTCAAAAAAATCTCTCATAGGGCACACTCCAGAAAGCTAACTAAAATTAACAGACAGGTGGAATCATATAAGAGAGGAACTCTGAAGGCCGAAAACCCAAAAAGCTCCTAGACCCAAGAGGCAAGGCCAGGTGAGACCGAAGGATGAAAATGGTTCATACTGGACTCTTGGGAGGACTGATGATAGTCCTAATGATGAGCAGACTCATACAGGGAGCTTGATTCAAAGTGCTATTGCCCCATATATGATGGGGAGAACCTGCAATCCCTAATCAGAGTTCATACAAATGTGAACCCCACCTGCTTTGACATCACCCAGCTCTCAACCTGTCAGGAAGAGGGAAAACAATATTGGGTCGCAAGAAATGCTGCCACCTTTAAGCAGCGCTTGACTGGAGAGTGTCCTATAAGAGAATGGTTTTGCCTAGAAGAAATAAATAACCTAGAAGGAGTCATAGACCTCATCAAAGAAAAACCACTAACTATAAAGAAGGCTGAAGTAAAGGAACCCCTCAATAAGAATTTGTTTATTGATTTGATAGAAAGAATCAGTCATGAGTTAAACATTACCAATTGTTGGATTTGTGGAGGTACCCAAATGTCAGATGTATGGCCTTGGGAAGGAATCAGCCTAACCCCCCTAGACATTCTGCGATGGAAAATAATGAAACAGGAACCCTTGAATAGCAGAAAGAGAGGAAATGAACAATGGGATCTAAGACTCAAGATAGTTGGGGAAGAATGCATCAAGAGAACTGGCAAGCGATATAAAACCTTTGTGGGGAACATGGCATGCAAAAGGTCTTTAATAATAAAAGATTTAACCCAAGAATGGATCCCCAGGGAGCCCGACACCTATTGGGCTATTGGAAAAAGAGAAACTGGGTGCATTTATAACGAAGGCTATCAGCTACATCAGTGTAGTGGACGGGGAATCAACCCCTTTTGGGGAATTAGAGAAATCTCAAAATACTGGGAGCACCCCTTTAACACCCAAAATACCTCATGGAAAGCCCCAGAGCATTTATTTTGGATTTGTGGAGATAAAGCCTATACACATCTCCCTGGGGACTGGACAGGTAGTTGCACCGTGGGCATTATCAAACCTGCTTTCTTCCTATTGACCCATGAATCTGGAAACAACCTAGGGGTGCCACTATATGACAACCTAAAAAAGAACAATAAACAAAAGCGAACTATAATTGATATGGGCAGCACTCAGGCTTGGAAAGGAAAAATTTGGACACCAGAAGAAATCATAAAAACACATGGGCCAGCCACCTGGGCACAAGATGGGTCTTGGGGGTACCGTACTCCCATTTATATGTTAAACCGAATTATCCGATTGCAGGCAGTGTTAGAAGTTATATCAAATAAGACTGCCCTGGCCCTAGATCATATTAGCTACCAATTAGCCCAAACAAGAGCAGTGGTGTATCAAATAAGATTAGCCGTGGAGTATTTGCTGGCAAATGAAGGTGGTATCTGTGCAAGGTTCAATTCATCAGAGTGCTGCCTTGAGATAGATGATAAAAGTGAAGTAATTCGGAATATTTCCAAAGAAATTAGAAAAGTTGCATATGTGGGCACCCAAGAATGGACACCCTTAATTAATACAAATTGGTGGGACAATTTTTGGTCCATAAAAGGGGCCTGGTGGAAGAAAGTAGGGTTCATAGCTCTAAGTGCAATTGCAAGTCTTCTGCTTATCCCCTGCATACTACCATGCCTAATCCGAACAGTAACCTCCACAGTACAAGCAAGCCTTCAAATTTCAGAGATCAACCCCAACAAACACACAAATATACTCAAGCTAACTTCTAATATAAAAGAGTTGGATACAGCAGAAAGAATTTATGACCAATATCAAAAGTTGCAAAATACAGGTTGCCAAAAATAAAGAATTGATGCGGGTTAAAACCCGATCAAAGAAAAAGAGGGGGAATTGAAGTGAATAAAATTAAGGGACTCCTAGTTGTTCAAGTGTTGGAAGTTTGGTTACTGTTACTTGTTACTGTTGAGTGCACTGGTATCCATAGCAACTTGCATGCCCCTTACCTTCCCTCGAAAGTTTGTATCCCAGACCCTAGTTCCTTACCCCTTGTATTGTACACCCCCTGCCCTCTGCTGCTCCTCCCACCTGCCCTCTGCCTGCTCCACTTCCTGCGTGCTCCACTTCCCGTTCCCTGCCAGTGCCCGGCCTGCCCATCAAACTGCTGTTGCCACCCCTATGGAAAACCCAAGGACTCCCATGAAGCTCCACTTCAAGAGGAAGTGGAGTTGCTGGCAAAATGGTCCAAAGGCTGCAACCCAACACAAAATCCAAATAAAGGGAAGACACTACAGTACTGAGAGGGCCCTCAGCTACTGGAGGACTGATTCTGCCGTCTCACCATGACCACAGGAGAACTGAGCAAAGGTGACAACCCTAGACCAGACGTGCCAAATTGAGTTCCTGGGGACTCCCGTGAGGCAGGAATCCCGACTCTGCGGCGTGGGCAGCAGATTCGTCTCGGACCTCCTCCTCAGCGGCGACCCGAGAGAAAGGGAGCAGCGGCGGCGCAGGCGACACCTCGAGTTCCCCTTTTGAAAAGAGCTGATTTTAATAAAGGCCTTTCAAAAAGAGCAGGTCTCCTGGCCCAATTTTTATCACGGGATGGCACAGGGCACTCTAGGAATGGCACAAAGGACTGGGATGGCACAGGGTTGGCACAGGCTACAGCAGAGATGGCACAGGGATGGCACGGGTCACAGGGATGGCACGGGGCACAAGGATGGCACAGTGCAGTCCAGAGATGGCACAGGCTACAGCAGGGATGACACAAAGCACTGGGATTGTTCTGTGGGCTCCAGGGATGGCACAGGGAATTCCAGGGATGGCACAGGACACTTCAGGGACGGCACAGCGCACTGCATGGACGGCACAGGCTATTCCAGGAATGGCAGAGGGCACCCTGGGATGGCACAGGGTACATGGACGGCAGAGGCAAGTGAAGGGATGGCACAGGGCACTCCAATAATGGCACAGGGTACTTAAGGGATGGCACAAAGCACTGGGATGGCACAGGGCACTCCAGGGATGGCACAAGGAATTCCAGGGATGGCACATGGCACAGGGATATAAAACTGCACTCTAATGATGGCACATGGCACTCCAGGAATGGCACAGTGCTCGGCAGGTGTGGCACAGGGAATTCCATGGATGGCAGAGTGCACTCTGGGATGGCACAGGCCACTCCAGGGATGGCACAGGGCACAGGGATGGCACAGGGCACAAGGGATGGCACAGGCTACTGCAGGGATGGCATAGGGCATTCCGGGATGGCACAGCGCACTCTAGGAATGGCACAAAGTACAGGGAGGGCACAGGGTTGGCACAGGCTACAGCAGAGATGGCACAGGGATGGCACAAGGCACAGGGATGGCACAGGGCACTCCAGAGATGGCACAAGGTATTCCAGGGATGGCACAGGGTGCAGAGATGGCACAGGGCACTCCAGAGATGGCACAGGCTACAGCAGGGATGGCACAGGGAACAGGGATGGTACAGTGGGCTCCAGGGATGGCACAGGGAATTCCAGGGATGGCACAGGACACTTCAGGGACGGCGCCGCGCGCTGCAAGGACGGCACAGGGCATTCCAGGGATAGCAGAGGGCACTCTGGGATGGCACAGGGCACAGGGACCGCCCAAGCCAGTGCAGGGATGGCACATGGCACTCCAGGGATGGCACAGGGCACTCTGGGATGGCACAGGCCACTCCAGGGACGGCACAGGGCACAGGGATGGCACAGAGCACAAGGGATGGCCCAGGGCTCTCTAGGGATGGCTCAGGGAATTCCGGGGATGGCACAGGGCAGTCCACTGATGGCACGGGGCACAGGGATAGAACAGGGCACTCCAGAGATGGCACAAGGAATTCCAGGGATGGCACAGGGCACAGGGATGGCACAGGGCACCAAAGGGATGGCACAGGCTACAGCAGGGATGG
This sequence comes from Sylvia atricapilla, assembly GCF_009819655.1. Lineage (NCBI taxonomy): Eukaryota > Metazoa > Chordata > Aves > Passeriformes > Sylviidae > Sylvia > Sylvia atricapilla. The sequence continues at coordinate 65,843 of NW_027077152.1, read as the reverse complement.
CACAAAGCACTGGGATTGTACTGTGGGCTCCAGGGATGGCACAGGGAATTCCAGGGATGGCGCAGGACACATCAGGGACGGCACAGCGTACTGCCGGGACGGCACAGGGCATTCCAGGGATGGCAGAGGGCACTCTGAGATGGCACAGGGCACATGGACGGCACAGGCAAGGGCAGGGATGGCACATGGTACTCCAGGGATGGCACAGGACACTTCAGGGACGGCACAGCGCAATGCAGGGATGGCACAGGGCATTCCAGGGATGGCAGAGGGCTCTCTGCGATGGCACAGGGCAGAAGGATGGCACAGTGCACTCCAGGGATGGCACAGAGAATTTGAGGGATGGTGCAGGGCACAGGGATGTCAGAGGGCACAGGGATGGCACAGGGCACTCCTTGGATGGAATAGGGCACTTCAGGGAAGGCACAGGCAGTCCAGGGAAGGCACAGGGCACAGGGATGGCATAGGGCACTCCTGGAATGGTACAAAGCACTGGGATGGCCCAGGGATGGCACAGTAGGGACGGCACATGGCTCTCCATTAATGGCACAGGTCGCAGGGATGGCACGGGGCACTCCAGCGATGGCACAGGGAATTGCAGGGATGGCTAAGGACACTTCAGGGACCGCACAGCACACTGCAGGGATGGCACAGGGCATTCCAGGGATGGCACAGGGCACTCTTGGATGGCACAGGCCACTCCAGGGATGGCACAGGGCACAGGGATGGCACAGGGCACAAGGAATGGCACAGGGCACTCCAGGCATGGCACAAGGAATTCCAGGGATGGCACAGGGCACAGGGATGGCACAGGGCACTCCAGGGATGGCACAGGCTACAGCAGGGATGGCACAAAGCACTGGGATTGTACAGTGGGCTCCAGGGATAGCGCAGGGTATTCCAGGGATGGCACAGGACACTTCAGGGACGTCACAGCGCACTGCAGGGACGGCACAGGGCATTCCAGGGATTGCAGAGGGCACTCTGGGATGGCACAGGGCACATGGACGGCAGAGGTAACAGCAGGGATGGCACAGGGCACTCCAGGGATGGCACAGGGTACATCAGGGATGGCACAAAGCACTGGGATGGCAAAGGGCACTCCAGGGATGGCACAAAGAAGTCCAGGGATGGCACAGGGCACAGGGATATAAAACTGCACTCTAAGGATGGCACATAGCACTCCAGGAATGGCACAGTGCTCGGCAGGTGTGACACAGGGAATTCCATGGATGGCAGAGGGCACTCTGGGATGGCACTGGCCACTCCAGGGATGGCACAGAGCACAGGGATGGCACAGGGCACAAGGGATGGCACAGGGCACTCCAGGGATGGTACAGGGAATTCCGGGGATGGCACAGGGCAGTCCACGGATGGCACAGGGGACAGGGATGGCACAGGCTACTGCAGGGATGGCATAGGGCATTCCGGGATGGCACAGGGCACTCTAGGAATGGCACAACGTACTGGGATGGCACAGGGTTGGCACAGGCTACAGCAGAGATGGCACAGGGATGGCACAAGGCTCAGGGATGGCACAGGGCACGCCAGAGATGGCACAAGGTATTCCAGGGATGGCACAGGGCGCAGGGATGGCACAGGGCACTAAAGGGATGGGAAAGGCTACAGCAGGGATGGCACAAAGCACTGGGATGGCACAGTGGGCTCCAGGGATGGCACAGGGAATTCCAGGAATGGCACAAAGCACTGGGATGGCACAGGGATGGCACAGGGCGCAGGGATGGCACAGGGCACTCCAGAGATGGCACAAGGAAATCCAGGGATGGTACAGGGCACAGGGATGGCACAGCGCACTCCAGAGATGGCACAAGGAATTCCAGGGATGGCACAGGGCACAGGGATGGCACAGGGCACTCCAGGGATGGCACAAGGAATTCCAGGAATAGCACAAACCACTGGGATTGTACTGTGGGCTCCTGGGATGGCACAGGGAATTCCAGGGATGGCAGAGGACACTTCAGGGACAGCACAGTGCACTGCAGGTTTGGCACAGGGCATTCCAGGGATGGCAGAGGGCACTCAGGGATGTCACAGGGCACATGGACGGCAGAGGCAAGTGCAGGGATGGCACAGGGCACTCCAGGGACGGCACAGGGTACTTCAGGGATGGCACAAAGCAGTGGGATGGCACATGGCACTCCAGGGATGTCACATGTCACAGGGATGGGACGGGGCACTCCAGCGATGGCACAGGGAATTCCAGGGATGGCTAAGGACACTTCAGGGACGGCACAGCACACTGCAGGGATGGCACAGGGCACAGGGATGGCACAGGCTACTGCAGGGATGGCACATGGCACTCCAGGGATTGCACAGGGTACTTCAATGATGGCACAATGCACTGGGATGGCACAGGGCACTCCAGGGATGACACAAGGAATTCCAGGTGTTATAAATTGGGCCAGGAGACCTGCTCCTTTGAAAAGCCTTTATTAGTCAGCTCTTTAAAGGGGGAACTCGAGGGGTCGCCCGCGCCGCCGCTGCTCCTGTCGCCGCCCTCGCTCCTGTCGCCGCTGAGGATCAGGTGTCAGGCGAATGTGCTTCTCTCCCCGCAGCAGAGTCGGGGGTTCCGGTCTCGCGAGAATCCCCAGGAACCCAACTGGGCTCGTGTGGTCTAGGGGTGTCACTTCTTCCCAGTCCCTTTGTGGTCGTGGCGAGGCGGCAGAAGCAGAATTCAGTCTTTAGGTAGCTGAGGGTCTTCTCGGTGTTGTAGTGCCTCCCTTTTTACCTGGATTTGGTGCTGGGTCGCGGCTTTTGGGTCCGTTTGCCGGCAACTGTACTTCGGTTTTGGAGCGGTGCACCATGGAAGTCCTTGGATTTTCCTATTAGGCGGGGCCGGCAGTTCGAGGAGCCGGCAGGGAACGGCGACAGCCCAGCCCGACAGAAGGGGGGGGGGACCCCGGGGTTTTAGAGGGGGTATACAACTTGGAATAAGATGTTTGAGGGTACAAACTTTGGTACAAACAGCTTAACAGACCGGTTTACAACTGGCATAATATTTGAAACAGTACAACTTTTTAACAAATGACAGACTGTGTAAGAAAATGGGAATCTCTTACATTTTATTCATATCAGTCCCCCCTCTATTTCTTTGATCGGGCCTTTGCCCGCATCAATTGGCAGTTTTTGATTCATGGCTGTATATCTTTTTTAATTTCTGGTATTGGTTATATATTCTTTTGGCTTTATTCAGTTCTTCAGTTTGGGGTTCTAGTTTTATTCCAGTAGGTTTGGGGCTTGCTTGAATGGTTGCAGTTCGAATTAAACAGGGGAATATGCAGGGAAGGAGTAGAAAGCTGGCAAGGATGCTTATTACAAAAAATAAGTCAATAGGTAAGTTTTTATTAAGGGGTTCATCAATTTCATTCAGTGGCTTTTCTTTTATTAAATTTGCAACTCCCTTTGGATTGTCTAATTTTTTTTTTTTTTTGGTAAAACAATTCTCTTATAGGGCACTCTCTAGTTAGGTGCTGCATAAACGTTGCAGCAATTTTTGCCATCCAATATTGTTTTTTATTTTTTACTTGGGTTATATTAAAACACGTGGGACTCACATGAGTGTGAACTCTTATAAGGGACTGCAGATTCTCTTCATCATAGATGAGATGGTAGCCCCTAGAGCATGTTCCTTTGGCATGTTTGCTTATTAATGGGACTATAATTAGTCCTCCCAAGAGTCCAGTATGAACCATTATCTCGATCTCACCTGGTCTTGCCTCTTGGGTTAGGGAAGTGGGATAGTCATTCTTAGAGCATGCTCCTTCGGTGGGTTTGCTCATCCATAGGACTATAATTAGTCCTCCCAAGAGTCCAGTATGAACCATTATCTCGATCTCACCTGGTCTTGCCTCTTGGGTTGGGAAGTTATTTAGCTGGCCTTATGGAGTTTCTTTCAGTGTGCCCCCACTTGTTCAGTTTTTGATTAGGCTTTCTGTGGTGTGCCCTATAAGAGATCTGTAATGATATTATTATCACAACCTTTTTAAAACAGCTTAACACTTAGAACAACTTACAGAGAACATTTTTAAATGACAGTTTTTGATAACAACTTGGAAAGATTTTGAACAATGGGTTTTTTGTTGGGTTTTTTTTGTTTGTTTGTTTGTTTGTTTGTTTGTTTCTAATTGGGCTTTGGTTGTCTTTTGAAGGTTATTTTAAGTGTGTCTGGGTCTATTTGGAGGGAGTCTTTGCTGGGGTATCAGAGTCACTGGGAAGTGGCAATGGTTTTTTTATTCGGGATAGTTGTGTATGGTGAAGCCCCTATGTCTGACCTTGGTCGAACTCAGATTTTCAAGAGTGCTAGGGGCAAACATTTTAGCCAATTCATTCCAGTTTTTGTTATTAATTTAGTTAATACATTTTTGAAGGTTTTATTTATTCTCTCAATTCTTCTTGAGCTTTGAGGATGCCAGGGTGTATGTAACTGCCATTTCATTTTTAAGGCTTTAACAATATCATGCAGGACTTGTGCTACAAAGTGGGGGCCTCTGTCTGAAACGATGTTATTTATCAGTCTATATTGGGGGATGATGTGTTCTAGTAGTATCTTTATTACTACTTGTGCTGTTTCCCTTTTTGTAGGGAAGGCTTCCACCCAATGCGTTAAGTGATCAACTATAACCAAAAGATGCTTATGTCCTTGTATTGGAGGCATTTCTGTGAAGTCTATTTGTATGCTTTGAAAGGGTCTTAATGCTATTTGTCTTCCTCCTGGTGTGGGCTTTTTCATTACTTTTTGATATACTTTTTGACAAATTAGGCATCCTTCAGTAACTGCTTTGGCCAGGTTATAGATTCTAACACATAGGTGTTCTCTCAGGAAATGATCACACAACCCTTGGGTGCCCCAGTGGGTTAGGCTGTGGATTTCTGCCAGCATTTTTCGAGCTATTGCTTTATTTAGGAATTTTCTTCCATCTGGGGTCAGCCATTCCCCCCGCTTCCCTTGGTGTAAACCTAACTTTTTTATTTCTCTTAATTCATTTTCATCATATATGGGTTCACTAACTTTGTTAGCTGGTACATCATTTAAAGTAAGAATTTTTATTGGTTCTCCCAGCCTTTGAGCTGCTAGTTTGGCTGCTTGATCAGCTACCTGGTTGCCCTTTCCTTCAAATGTGTACTTTTTTTGATGTCCCTTGACATGTACAATTGCTATTTCTTGGGGCTTCATAAGAGATTCTAATACAAATTTAATTAATTCTTTATGTATCAGATTTTTCCCCTTTGAATTTAGGTAGCCTCTTTCTTCCCAGATTTTTCCAAATGTGTGTACTATTCCAAATGCATATCTTGAGTCTGTGTAGATTGTACCTTGGTCTTGTTCTAATAAATCTAATCCCCTCTTGAGGGCATAGACTTCACAACACTGGGCAGACCAATGGGGGGGGCAGTTTTTCTTTTTCTATAACTTTTAAATTGTCCTTTTCTGTACCTTCGACTATTGCATAGCCTGATATTCTCTTTTCCTCTGTCATCCTAGATGATCCATCAATAAATAGCACCCTCCCACATGGTAGAGGTGTATCTTCAAGATCTTCCCTTACTTTTGTTTGTAAATCTATGATTTCCAGGCAATTGTGCTCTAAGTTTGGTGTGGGTTCCCCTGAGAGGATCTGGGCAGGATTTAGACTTTTTGATGTGATTAGCTCCAAATCACTGGTGCCGGTTAAAATCACTTCATATTTTAAAATTCTAGAGTCAGTCAGCCATTGTTGAGCCCTTTGGATCAACACTGTTCTGAGATCATGGGGTGTGTGTGCAATGATTTTTCCCTGCAGTGTCAGTTTTTGTGCTTCTTCTACAAGAACAGCTGTGGCTGCTACAGCCTGGAGGCAAGCCGGCCACTCTCTTGCAACTGGATCCAGAAGTTTGGAAAGATATGCGACAGGCTTTTTGTGTCCTCCCTATTCTTGGGTTAATACTCCATAAGCTATTCCCCCTCCAGAGTTAATGAATAGGTCAAACTTTTTCTTAAGGTCTGGGAGACTCAGGACAGGGGCTGAAGACAATTTTGTCTTTAGGTCTTTCAATTGTTCTTCATCCTTATCTGTCCATTTTACAGGTTCAGGTGGGACTAACTTTTTATAGAGAAATTTAACACTTTGGGAATATTTTTCTATCTATAGCTTGCAATAACCAAATAGTCCTAATAATTTTCTTATATCTCTTTTTGTGGTTGGAGCTGGGATTGAGAGTATACCTGAGATTCTCTCAGGGCTTAATTTCTTACACCCTTCTCCGATGAGGTGTCTGAGGCATGTGACCTGTGATTCTACAAACTGTAATTTGTTCTTTGACACTTTGAGGCCTTTGTCCCTTAGAAAATTTAGGAGATTAATACTGTTTTTTTTCACTTCATCTTTCTCTCTCTCCAATATTAGGAGGTCATCTACATACTGCAGGATTTGTACATTATTTTTAGGGATAAACTGCCTTAGTAACTCTTCTAGGGCTTGCCCGAAAAGCTTTGGGCTTTCAGGGAACCCTTGAGGAAGACGAGTCCATCTTAGTTGCTGCTTTCTCTTACTTTCAGGGCACTCCCATTCGAAAGCAAACCAATCTCGGCTTCCTTCTGCCAAAGGACAGGCCCAAAAAGCATCTTTTAAATCTACTACAGTAAACCAGGAATGTTCTTTAGGGATCCTGCTCAGGAGTGTGTAGGGGTTTTGTACCACCAGGTGCCTGGTAATTGTTTTTTTGTTTACTTCTTTTAGGTCTTGCACTAATCTAAACTTATTTTCTGCTTTTTTTACAGCCAGAATAGGGGTGTTGTGGGGTGACGTACAAGGTTCTAATATTCTTTCTGTGAGTAGATGGGTTATAACTGGGGTTAGTCCTTTTTTCCCTTCCAGAGAAATAGGATATTGCCTGACCCTTATAGGAGGCGTATTTTCTTGCATTTTTATTTCTATAGGTGGGATATCTAAATATCCATATTTTCCCTCCTCGGCCCAGACTTCTGGCTTGACTTCTCCTAAGTCTCTAACAGTCAGCCTCATGATTTGTAGCACCATTCTTCCTTTTCTAGGAAGAATCCTTACTCCTAACTGAACTTGCAGGTCCTTTCCCAGCAGGCTACTGTCTACTTTGGGTAGATATATCGAATTAGTGACACATCTTTTGGAATTTTCTTCAATTTCTACATTTTTTATAACTGAAGCCTCGAAAGGCTCCCCTTCTGCTCCTAGGACTCCACATGTCTTTCTTCTAATCGCAATTTTAGCTGGAAGTTGGTTAATACATGATTTATCTGCACCAGTATTCACTAAAAACTCAAACTCTTCATGTTGGGGACCTACTTCAAAATTTACTATGGGCCCTTCTTGATGTTTCATGGGGTCCCCTAACGCATAGAGCCCATGACACCCCCAATCCTCCTTGACCTCCTTCCTCAATAATTTTTCTAATGCCTCTTGTTCCCTCATGACAGTCTCATTAAATGACATTTTTTTGCAATGTTTCTTAAAGTGTCCTATTTCTCCACAATAATAACAGGCTCGGGTCTCTCCTGGTCTCTGAAGAGTATCCCAAGGTGGTGGGTTCCTTTCTCTTACCTTTCCTGGTAAAGATTTTGTGTTTCTTTCACTCTTAGTATCCTTTCTGAGATCCTTTACACTTTCCCTGGCCACGGCTACCATAATCCTGGTTTTTGCCTTTGTTTTTTCTTCTTCTCTCCTAAGGTATACTCTTAGGGCTTCCCTTAATAATTCATTTATTTCTCGGTCTTGCCAGTCTTTCATCTTTTCAAGTTTTTTTTTGATATCTGGCCAGGATTTTGTGACAAACTGTAACTTTAATAATATCTGTCCCTCTGGGCTATCTGGATCCAAATTAGAATATTGCTGGAAATTCCATCTGAGCCTGCTCAGCCAGGCTGCTGGGGTTTCATCTTTCTCTTGCATCCTGTTAAAAGCTAATTTGGTGTTGCTACTCCGAGGAACTGATTCTTTAATACCTCTTATCATTAGGTTTCTATAATCTTCCATATTTCTCCTCTCTTCTCCTCTGTTTGGGTCCCACCCTGGGTCAGCTATTGGCAACTTCTGGTCACCGGGTGGGCCCATTCGGTTTTCTCTTTCCCAGATGCGCATCCCTGCTGCCCTAACCAGCCGAACCTCGTCTGGATTGAATAGTATATTTAAGATGGAGTTTAGTTCTCCCCATGTATAAATATTTGGGCCCAAAAACTGGTCAATCTGGTTGGCAATTCTCACTGGGTTTTCAACTAGATTCCCCAGCTCTTTCTTAAAACTTCTGACTTCTGACGCTGTTAAAGGTGTATTGACAAATCCTATTCCTGCAACTGCCCCACCCAATGGGACCTCCTTTAGGGGAAAGAGTTTGGTTTTTGACCTGGTGTTACTGTAAGGGTAACTTTCTGGGTTTTTTATTGCCTGACAGGATGCATTGTTAGGTGCCAGACCTAACTCCCAGCTGTGAGGGGGTGCAGGGATTGTGGATGGTGAAGGAGAGGAGGTTAGACCAGTGTTAGGGAATGGCAGAGGGTAAGAGGGGTTATCAATTGGAGGGGGGTAAGCTGGGGAAGGAACAGGGATTACAGTTTGGGAAGGTATGATTTTTAGGTGAGGTTGGAGGATTACTTCGGGATAAACTGGAGGAGGAGGCAAATGTTCTAAGGGGTCCCAATTATGGCTAGCTTCTTTTGGTTCTTCTGCTTTTCATTCCCTTGTTTCCCTTGCTGTAACTTACATATTTTTGTTGTTTTATTTTGACTACTTGTTTTTGCCAACAGATAGCATAGGGTATCTGTTCAATACTTGAATCTCCTCGAGATTTCAAGTATTGAGTTAATTGTGAACACATCCAGGGGTCTCTAGTTCCACACCATGGCCATTTTGCAGGTAAATTTAGGTTAGGCCAAGCTTCTATGCAATAATGGATCATCTTGATTCTGTCTAAGCTTTTAGTGGCCTCATCAACCTCCCATAGTTCTAACATTTGTCCTAGTGGACTGTCTGGTGGAATATTTCTTATCTTTTTCTCTCTTTTCTCCTCCACTGGCTCCACTCTACTTATGTATGCCCCCATTTTCACTGGGTTTCAAATAAAAACTACAGTGCTCTTACCCTGACAGAAACTTGACTTCAGGGCAATACAAAGCAAAATTATCTGACTTTGTTTTAACTAAACTTCTTTAAGGTGCCCCTACACACACATAAGTTTAAAGGCGGGCAGCCCAAATTTTAACTCTCACTCACTCTTTGAACACTCGTAAGTAGCCCCAGGGACCCTCTCCTAGGGTTTGGGCACTACCCCTGCCAGTGCTCGGAATGCCCCACAGGTAGCCTGGTGACCCGCCCTTAGGGCCTCAGCCACTACCCCTACCTAAAAGTCCCTCACACTCTGGGACTCCCTTAACTCTTACTCCTCTGCACCCGGACAGCGTACCTCTTCTCTGGGTACCCCCGACCAATGCAGACTCTTTTGTCCCAGCACCCCGACAGCTACCCCAGCCAGTCTCCAAAGCACCCCAAAAGCAGCTTATCTTTGCTACCCCAGCCGGTACTCAGACGCTCTGGGCCGTAGCCTCAGCCAGTGTGGTGCGTGCTTTACACTGCTCGAGCCCTTTTGCACGCTTGAAATTGGCCCAAGCCTTTTCTGTCACCCACTGCTTTGACGTGCCACTCACTCTCTCCTCCGCACGTCCGGAGGGGGGCGCCTATGCCCCTGGAGACGCCTCAGTCTCTCCCAGTTCACTCGCTTCCTGCTTTGGGGGGTCCGAGCTGCCGGCCCCCCCCCCATTCACTCCACATTCGCTTGTCTCCACTCCCGCCACCGGTTGTTCTTACCGATGCTGCTCAGTGGCGTCCCGCGAGGCTGGCGAGCGTTGTCCTCTGGTCCGGGATGTCCAGCTGTCCAGGAGGTCCGAGGTCGGGCTGCGCCTTCCCGTCCTGGTCCTCTTCTGGGCGTGGCTTAGATCCCGGCGAGCCCCCAAATTGTTATAAATTGGGCCAGGAGACCTGCTCCTTTGAAAAGCCTTTATTAGTCAGCTCTTTAAAGGGGGAACTCGAGGGGTCGCCTGCGCCACCGCTGCTCCTGTCGCCGCCCTCGCTCCTGTCGCCGCTGAGGATCAGGTGTCAGGCGAATCTGCTGCTCTCCCCGCAGCAGAGTCGGGGGTTCCGGTCTCGCGAGAATCCCCAGGAACCCAACTGGGCTCGTGTGGTCTAGGGGTGTCACTTCTTCCCAGTGCCTTTGTGGTCGTGGCGAGGCGGCAGAAGCAGAATTCAGTCTTTAGGTAGCTGAGGGTCTTCTCGGTGTTGTAGTGCCTCCCTTTTTACCTGGATTTGGTGCTGGGTCGCGGCTTTTGGGTCCGCTTGCCGGCAACTGTACTTCGGTTTTGGAGCGGTGCACCATGGAAGTCCTTGGACTTTCCTATTAGGCGGGGCCGGCAGTTCGAGGAGCCGGCAGGGAACGGCGACAGCCTAGCCCAACAGAAGAGGGGGGGGAACCCAGGGTTTTAAAGGGGGTATACAACTTGGAATAAGATGTTTGAGGGTACAAACTTTGGTACAAACAGCTTAACAGACCAGTTTACAACTGGCATAATATTTGAAACAGTACAACTTTTTAACAAATGACAGACTGTGTAAGAAAATGGGAATCTCTTACATTTTATTCATATCACAGGGATGGCACATGGCACAGGGATATAAAACTGCACTCTAAGGATGGTACATGGCACTCCAGGAATGGCACAGTGCTCTGCAGGGATGGCACAGGGAATTCCAGGGATGGCAGAGGGCATTCTGGGATTGCACAGGCCACTCCAGGGATGGCACAGGGCACAGGGATGGCACAGGGTACTCCAGATATGGCACAAGGAATTCCAGGGATGGCACAGGGCACAGGGATGGCACAGGGCACTCCAGGGACGGCACAGGCCACAGCAGGGATGGCACAAAGCACTGGGATTGTACAGTGGGCTCCAGGGATGGCACAGGGAATTCCAGGGATGGCGCAGGACACTTCAGGGACGGCACAGCGCACTGCAGGGACGGCACAGGGCGTTCCAGGGATGGCAGAGGGCACTCTGGGATGGCACAGGGCACAGGGATGGCACAGTGCACTCCAGGGATGGCACAGAGAATTTGAGGGATGGCGCAGGGCACAGGGATGAGACAGGGCACAGGGATGGCACAGGGCACTCCTTGGATGGCATAGGGCACTCCAGTGAAGGCACAAGGCACTCCAGGAAAGGCACAGGGCACAGGGATGGCACACGGCACTCCTGGAATGGCACAAAGCCCTGGGATTGCCCAGGGATGGCACAGGCTAAAGCAGGGATGGCAAATGGCACTCCAGGGATGGCACAGGTCACAGGGATGGCACGGGGCACTCCAGTGATGGCACAGGGAATTCCAGGGATGGCTAAGGACACTTCAGGGACGGCACAGCGCACTGCAGGGATTGCAAAGGGCATTCCAGGGAAGGCAGAGGGCACTCTGGGATGGCACAGGCTACAGCAGGGATGGCAGAGGGCGCAGGGATGAGACAGGGCACAGGGATGGAACAGGACACTCAAGGGATGGCACAGAGAATTCCGGGGATGGCACAGGGCACAGGGATGGCACAGGCTACAGCAGGGATGGCATAGGGCATTCCGGGATGGCACAGGGCACTCCAGGAACGGCACAAAGCATTGGGATGGCACAGGGATGGCACAGGCTACAGCAGAGATGGCACAGGGATGGCACAGGGCACAGGGCTGGCACAGGGCACTCCAGGGATGGCACAGGCTAGAGCAGGGATGCCACAAAGCACTGGGATGGTACAGTGGGCTCCAGGGATGGCACAGGGAATTACAGGGATTCACAGGACACTTCAGGGACGGCACCGCGCACTGCAAAGACGGCACAGGGCATTCCAGGGACGGCAGAGGGCACTGTGGGATGGCACAAGGCAGAGGGACGGCCCAGGCCAGTGCAGGGATGGCACATGGCACTCCAGGGATGGCACAGGACAATTCAGGGACAGCACAGCGCAATGCAGGGATGGCACAGGTCATTCCAAGGATGGCAGAGGGCACTCTGGGATGGCACAGGGCACAGGGATGGCACAGTGCACTCCAGGGATGGCACAGAAAATTTGAGGGATGGCGCAGGGCACAGGGATGGGACAGGGCGCAGGGATGGCACAGGGCACTCCTTGGATGGCATAGGGCACTCCAGGGAAGGCACAGGGCACTCCAGGGAAAGCACAGGGCACAGTGATGGCACAGGCTACTGCATGGATGGCACATGGCACTCCAGGGATGGCAGAGGGTACTTCAGGGATGGCACAAAGCACTGGGATGGCACAGGGCACTCCAGGGATGGCACAAGGAATTCCATGGATGGCACATGGCAAAATGATATAAAACTGCACTCTAAGGATGGCACATGGCACTCCAGGAATGGCACAGTGCTCTGCAGGGATGGCTCAGGCCACTCCAGGGATGGCACAGGGCACAGGGATGGCACAGGTCAAAAGGGATGGCACAGGGCCCTCCAGGGTTGGCTCAGGGAATTCTGCAGATGGCACAGGGCAGTCCACGGATGGCACAGGGCACAGGGATGGCACAGGCTACTGCAGGGATGGCACATGGCACTCCAGGGATGGCACAGATCAGAGGGATGGCACTGGACACTTCAGGGACGGAACAGCGCATTGCAGGGACGGCACAGGGCATTCCAGGGATGGCAGAGGGCACTCCACGGTTGGCACAGAGAATTTCAGGGCTCGCACAGGGCACAGGGATGAGACAGGGCTCAGGGATGGCACAGGCTACTGCAGGGATGGCATAGGGCATTCCGGGATGGCACAAAGCACTGGGATGGCACAGGGATGGCACAGGGCACTGCAGGGAAGACACTGGGCACAGGGATGGCACAGGGCACTCCAGAGATGGCACAAGGAATTCCAGGGATGGCACAGGGCACAGGGATGGCACAGGGCACTTAATGGATGGCACAGGTTACAGCAGGGATCCCACAAAGCACTGGGATTGTACAGTGGGCTCCAGGGAAGGCACAGGGAATTCCAGGGATGGCACAGGACACTTCAGGGACGGCACAGGGCATTCCAAAGATGGCAGAGGGCACTCTGGGATGGCACAGGTTACAGGGTTGGCACAGTGCAGTCCAGGGATGGCACAGAGAATTTCAAGGCTGGCGCAGGGCACAGGGATGAGACAGGGCACAGTGATGGCACAGGGCACTCCTGGAATGGCACAAAGCACTGGGATTGCCCAGGGATGCCACAGGCTACAGCAGGGATGGCACATGGCACTCCAGGGATGGCACAGGGTACTTCAGGGATGGCACAAAGCACTGGGATGGCACAGGGCACTCCAGGTATGGCACAAGGAATACCAGGGATGGCACATGGCACAGGGATATAAAACTGCACTCTAAGGATGGCACATGGCACTCCACTGGGATGGCACAGTGCTCTGCAGGGACGGCACAGGGAATTCCATGGATGGCAGAGGGCACTCTGGGAGGGCACAAGGAATTCCAGAAATGGCACAGGGCACAGGGATGGCACAGAGCACAAGGGATGGCACAGGGCACTCCAGGGATGGCAGAAGGCACTCTGGGATGGCACAGGCCACTCCAGGGATGGGACAGGGCACAGGGATGGCACAGGGCAGAAGGGATGGCACAGGGCACTCTAGGGATGCCTCATGGAATTCCGGGGATGGCACAGGGCAGTCCACGGATGGCACAGGTATGGCACAGGCTACTGCAGGGATGGCACATGGCACTCCAGGGATGGCACAGATTAGAGGGATGGCACAGGACACTTCAGGGACGGAACAGCGCATTGCAGGGACGGCACAGGGCATTCCAGGGATGGCAGAGGGCACTCTGGGATGGCACAGGGCACAGGGATGGCACAGTGCACTCCACGGTTGGCACAGAGAATTTCAGGGCTGGCGCAGGGCACAGGGATGAGACAGGGCACAGGGATGGCACAAGGCACACCTTGGAGGGCATAGGGCACTCCAGGGAAGGCACAGGGCACAGGGATGGCACAGGGCACTCCTGGAATGGCACAGGGCAGTCCACAGATGGCACAGGGCTCAGGGATGGCACAGGCTACTGCAGGGATGGCATAGGGCATTCCGGGATGGCACAAATCACTGGGATGGCACAGGGATGGCACAGGGCACTGCAGGGAAGACACTGGGCACAGGGATGGCACAGGGCACTCCAGAGATGGCACAAATAAATCCAGGGATGGCACAGGGAACTCCAGAGACGGCACAAGGAATTCCAGGGATGGCACAGGGCACAGGGATGGCACAGGGCACTAAAGGTATGGCACAGGTTACAGCAGGGATGGCACAAAGCACTGGGATTGTAGAGTGGGCTCCAGGGATGGCACAGGGAATTCCAGGGATGGCACAGGACACTTCAGGGACGGCACAGCGCACTGCAGGGACGTCACAGGGCATTCCAGGGATGGCAGAGGGCACTCTAGGATGGCGCAGGTTACAGGGTTGGCACAGTGCAGTCCAGGGATGGCACAGAGAATTTCAAGGCTGGCGCAGGGCACAGGGATGAGACAGGGCACAGGGATGGCACAGGGCACTCCTGGAATGCCACAAAGCCCTGGGATGGCCCAGGGATGCCACAGGCTACAGCAGGGATGGCACATGGCACTCCAGGGATGGCACAAGGAATACCAGGGATGGCACATGGAACAGGGATATAAAACTGCACTCTAAGGATGGCACATGGCAGTCCAGGAATGGCACAGTGCTCTGCAGGGATGGCATAGGGAATTCCATGGATGGCAGAGGGCACTCTGATGGCACAGGCCAATCCAGAAATGGCACAGGGCACAGGGATGGCACAGGGCACAAGGGATGGCACCGGGCACTCCAGGGATGGCAGAGGGCACTCTGGGATGGCACAGGCCACTCCAGGGATGGCACAGGGCACAGGGATGGCACAGGGCACTCTAGGGATGCCTCATGGAATTCCGGGGATGGCACAGGGCAGTCCACGGACGGCACAGGTCACAGGGATGGCACAGGCTACTGCAGGGATGGCATAGGGCATTCCGGGATGGCACAGGGCACTCCAGGAATGGCACAAAGCACTGGGATGGCACAGGGCACTCCAGAGATGGCACAAGGAATTCCATGGATGGCACAAGGCACAGGGATGGCACAGGGCACTCCAGAGATGGCACAAGGAATTCCAGGGATGGCACAGGGCACAGGGATGGCACAGGGCACTAAAGGGATGGCACAGGCTACAGCAGGGATGGCACAAAGCACTGTGATTGTACAGTGGGCTCCAGGGATGGCACAGGCAATTCCAGGGATGACACAGGACACTTCAGGGACGGCCCAGCGCACTGCAGGGACGGCACAGGCCATCCCTGGCATGGCAGAGGGCACTCTGGGGTGGCACAGGACACTCCAGGGATGGCACAGGGCACAGGGATGGCACAGTGCAGAAGGGATGGCACAGGGCACTCTAGGGATGCCTCATGGAATTCCGGGGATGGCACAGGGCAGTCCACGGATGGCACAGGGATGGCACAGGCTACTGCAGGGATGGCACATGGCACTCCAGGGATGGCACAGATCAGAGGGATGGCACAGGACACTCCACGGTTGGCAGAGAGAATTTCAGGGCTGGCGCAGGGCACAGGGATGAGACAGGGCACAGGGATGGCACAGGGCACTCCTTGGAGGGCATAGGGCACTCCAGGGAAGGCACAGGGCACAGGGATGGCACAGGGCACTCCTGGAATGGCACAAAGCACTGGGATGGCCCAGGGATGCCACAGGCTACTGCAGGGATGGCACATGGGGCTCCAGGGATAGCACAGGGCACAGGGATGGCATAGGGTACTGCCGGGATGGCACATGGACCTCCAGAGATGGCACAAAGCACTGGGATGGCACAGGGATGGCACAGGGCACTCCAGAGATGGCACAAGGAATTCCAGGGATGGCACAGGGCTCAGGGATGGCACAGGGCACTCCAGAGATGGCACAATGAATTCCAGGGATGGCACAGGGCACAGGGATGGCACAGGGCACTCCAGGGATGGCACAGGCTACCGCAGGGATGGCACAAAGCACTGGGATTGTAAAGTGGGCTCCAGGGATGGCACAGGGAATTCCAGGGATGGCACAGGACACTTCAGGGACGGCACAGTGCTCTGCAGGGACGGCACAGGCCATTCCTGGGATGGCAGAGGGCACTCTGGGATGGCACAGGGCACATGGACTGCACAGGCAAGTGCAGGGATGGCACATGGCACTCCAGGGATGGCACAGGACACTTCAGGGACAGCACAGCGCAATGGAGGGATGGCACAGGTCATTCCAAGGATGGCAGAGGGCACTCTGGGATGGCACAGGGCACAGGGATGGCACAATGCACTCCAGGGATGGCACAGAAAATTTGAGGGATGACGCAGGGCACAGGGATATAAAACTGCACTCTAAGGATGGCACATGGCACTCCAGGAATGGCACAGGGTACTTCAGGTATGGCACAAAGCACTGGGATGGCACAGGGCACTCCAGGGATGGCACAAGGAATTCCAGGGATGGCACATGGCACAGGGATATAAAACTGCACTCTAAGTATGGCACATGGCACTCCAGGAATGGCACAGTGCTCGGCAGGTGTGGCACAGGGAACTCCATGAATGGCAGAGGGCACTCTGGGATGGCACAGGCCACTCCAGGGATGGCACAGGGCACAGGGATGGCACAGGGCACAAGGGATGGCACACGGCACTCCAGGATTGGCTCATGGAATTCCAGGGATGGCACTGGGCAGTCCACGGATGGCACAGGGCACAGGGATGGCACAGGCTACTGCAGGGATGGCACAGAGCATTCCGGGATGGCACAGGACACACTAGGAATGGCACAAAGTACTGGGATGGCAGAGGGTTGGCACAGGCTACAGCAGAGATGGCACAGGGATGGCACAAGGCACAGGGATGGCACAGGGCACTCCAGAGATGGCACAAGGTATTCCAGGGATGGCACAAGGCGCAGGGATGGCACAGGGCACTCCAGAGATGGCACAGGCTACAGCAGGGATGGCACAAAGCACTGGGATTGTACATTGGGCTCCAGGGATGGCACAGGGAATTCCAGGGATGGCGCAGGACACTTCAGGGACGGCACAGCGCACTGCAGGGATGGCACTTGGCACTCCAGGGATAACACAGGGCACTCTGGGATGGCACAGGCCACTCCAGGGATGGCACAAGGCACAGGGATGGCACAGAGCACTCCAGGGATGGCACAGGACACTTCAGGGACGGCACAGCGCAATAAAGGGATGGCACAGGGCATTCCAGGGATGGCAGAGGGCACTCTGGGATGGCACAGGGCACAGGGATGGCACAGTGCACTCCAGGGATGGCACAGAGAATTTGAGGGATGGCGCAGGGCACAGGGATGGGACAGGGCACAGGGATGGCACAGGGCACTCCTTGGATGGCATAGGGCACTCCAGGGAAGGCACAGGGCACTCCAGGGAAGGCACAGGGCACAGGGAAGGCACAGGGCACTCCTGGAATGGCACAAAGCACTGGGATGGCCCAGGGATGGCACCGGATACAGCAGGGATGGCACAGGGCACTCCAGGGATGGCACAGGTCACAGGGATGGCACGGCGCACTCCAGCGATGGCACAGGGAATTCCAGGGATGGCAGAGGGAACTCTTGGATGGCACAGGCCACTCCAGGGATGGCACAGGGCACAGGGATGGGACAGGGCACAGGGATGGCACAGGCTACTGCAGGGATGGAATAGGGCATTCCGGGATGGCACAAAGCACTGGGATGGCACAGGGATGACACAGGGCACTGCAGGGAAGACACTGGGCTCAGGGATGGCACAGGGCACTCCAGAGATGGCACAAGGAAATCCAGGGATGGCACAGGGCACAGGGATGGCACAGGGCACTCTAGGGATGCCTCATGGAATTCCGGGGATGGCACAGGGCAGTCCACGGACGGCACAGGTCACAGGGATGGCACAGGCTACTGCAGGGATGGCATAGGGCATTCCGGGATGGCACAGGGCACTCCAGGAATGGCACAAAGCACTGGGATGGCACAGGGATGGCACAGGGCACTCCAGAGATGGCACAAGTAATTCCATGGATGGCACAAGGCACAGGGATGGCACAGGGCACTCCTGGGATGGCACAGGCTACAGCAGGGATGGCACAAAGCACTGCGATTGTACAGTGGGCTCCAGGGATGGCACAGGGAATTCCAGGGATGGCGCAGGACACTTCAGGGACGGCCCAGCGCACTGCAGGGACGGCACAGGCCATTCCTGGGATGGCAGAGGGCACTCTGGGATGGCACAGGGCACATGGGCTGCAAAGGCAACTGCAGGGATGGCACATGGCACTCCAGGGATGGCACAGGACACTTCAGGGACAGCACAGCGCAATGCAGGGATGGCACAGGTCATTCCAAGGATGGCAAAGGGCACTCTGGGATGGCACAGGGCACAGGGATGGCACAGTGCACTCCACGGATGGCACAGAAAATTTGAGGGATGGCGCAGGGCACAGGGATGGGACAGGGCGCAGGGATGGCACAGTTCACTCCTTGAATGGCATAGGGCACTCAAGTTAAGGCACAGGGCACTCCAGGGAAGGCACAGGCATAGGGATGGCACAGGGCACTCCTGGAATGGCACAGGGCAGTCCACGGATGGCACAGGGCTCAGGGATGGCACAGGCTACTGCAGGGATGGCATAGGGCGTTCCGGGATGGCACAAAGCACTGGGATGGCACAGGGATGGCACAGGGCACTGCAGGGAAGACACTGGGCACAGGGATGGCACAGCGCACTGCAGGGACGGCACAGGGCATTCCAGGGATGGCAGAGGGCACTCTGTTATGGCGCAGGTTACAGGGTTGGCACAGTGCAGTCCAGGGATGGCACAGAGAATTTCAGGGCTGGCGCAGGGCACAGGGATGAGACAGGGCACAGGGATGGCAAAGGGCCCTCCTTGGAGGGCATAGGGCACTCCAGGTAAGGCACAGGGCACAGGGATGGAACAGGGCACTCCTGGAATGGCACAAAGCACTGGGATGGCCCAGGGATGCCAAAGGCTACAGCAGGGATGGCACATGGAACTCCAGGGATGGCACAGGGCAGTCCAGTAATGGCACAAAGCACTGGGATGGCACAGGGTTGGCTCAGGCAACAGCAGGGATGGCACATGGCGCTCCAGG
Organism: Sylvia atricapilla; assembly: GCF_009819655.1. Classification (NCBI taxonomy): domain Eukaryota; kingdom Metazoa; phylum Chordata; class Aves; order Passeriformes; family Sylviidae; genus Sylvia; species Sylvia atricapilla. The sequence goes on along the minus strand of NW_027077152.1, from coordinate 46,570 downwards.
GATGGCACAGGGCACAGGGATGGCACAGGGTACTGCAGGGATGGCACAGGGTACTTCAGGGATGGCACAAAGCACTGGGATGGCACAGGGCACTCCAGGTATGGCACAAGGAATACCAGGGATGGCACATGGCACAGGGATATAAAACTGCACTCTAAGGATGGTACATGGCACTCCAGGAATGGCACAGTGCTCTGCAGGGATGGCACAGGGAATTCCATGGATGGCAGAGGGCACTCTGTGATGGCACAGGCCACTAAAGAAATGGCACAGGGCACAGGGATGGCACAGGGCACAAGGGATGGCACAATGCACTCCAGGGATGGCAGAGGGCACTCTGGGATTGCACAGGCCACTCCAGGGATGGCACAGGGCTCAGGGATGGCACAGTGCAGAAGGGATCGCACAGGGCACTCTAGGGATGCCTCATGGAATTCCGGGGATTGCACAAGGCAGGCCACGGACGGCACAGGTCACAGGGATGGCACAGGCTACTGCAGGGTTGGCATAGGGCATTCCGGGATGGCACAGGGCACTCCAGGAATGGCACAAAGCACTCCAGGGATGGCACAGGGATGGCACAGGGCACTCCAGAGATGGCACAAGGAATTCCAGGGATGGCACAGGGTAAAGGGATGGCACAGGGCACTCCAGGGACGGCACAGGCTACCGCAGGGATGGCACAAAGCACTGGGATTGTACAGTGGGCTCCAGGGATGGCACAGGGAATTCCAGGGATGGCACAGGACACTTCAGGGACGGCCCAGCGCACTGCAGGGACGGAACAGGCCATTTCTGGAATGGCAGAGGGCACTCAAGGGAAGGCACAGGGCACTCCAGGGAAGGCACAGGGCACAGGGATGGCACAGGCTACTGCAGGGATGGCACATGGCACTCCAGGGATGACACAAGGAATTCCAGGGATGGCACATGGCAAAATGATATAAAACTGCACTCTAAGGATGGCACATGGCACTCCAGGAATGGCACAGTGCTCTGCAGGGATGGCACAGGGAATTCCATGGATGGCAGAGGGCACTCTGGGATGGCACAGGGCACAGGGCTGGCACAGTGCATTCCACGGATGGCACAGAGAATTTCAGTGCTGGTGCAGGGCACAGGGATGAGACAGGGCACAGGGATGGCACAGGGCACACCTTGGAGGGCATAGGGCACTCCAGGGAAGGCACAGGGAACAGGGATGGCACAGTGCACTCCAGGGATGGCACAGAAAATTTGAGGGACGGCGCAGGGCACAGGGATAAGACAGCGCGCAGGGATGGCACAGATCACTATTTGGACGGCATAGGGCATTCCAGGGAAGGCACAGGGCACTCCATGGAAGGCACAGGGCACAGTGATGGCACAGGCTACTGCATGGATGGCACATGGCAATCCAGGGATGGCACAGGGTACTTCAGGGATGTCACAAAGCACTGGGATGTCACAGGGCACTCCAGGGATGACACAAGGAATTCCAGGGATGGCACATGGCACAGGGATATAAAACTGCACTCTAAGGATGGCACATGGCACTCCAGGAATGGCACAGTGCTCTGCAGGGATGGCACAGGGAATTCCATGGATGGCAGAGGGCACTCTGGGGTGGCACAGGGCACTCCAGGGATGGCACAGGGCACAGGGATGGCACAGTGCAGAAGGGATGGCACAGGGCACTCTAGGGATGCCTCATGGAATTCCGGGGATGGCACAGGGCAGTCCAGGAATGGCACAAAGCACTGGGATGTCACAGGGCACTCCAGGGATGACACAAGGAATTCCAGGGATGGCACATGGCACAGGGATATAAAACTGCACTCTAAGGATGGCACATGGCACTCCAGGAATGGCACAGTGCTCTGCAGGGATGGCACAGGGAATTCCATGGATGGCACAGGGCACTCTAGGGATGCCTCATGGAATTCTGGGGATGGCACAGGGCAGACCACGGATGGCACAGGGATGGCACAGGCTACTGCAGGGATGGCACATGGCACTCCAGGGATGGCACAGATCAGAGGGATGGCACAGGACACTTCAGGGACGGAACAGCGCATTGCAGGGACGGCACAGGGCATTCCAGGGATGGCAGAGGGCACTCTGGGCCTGGCACAGGGCACAGGGTTGGCACAGTGCACTCCACGGTCGGCACAGAGAATTTCAGGGCTGGCGCAGGGCACAGGGATGAGACAGGGCACAGGGATGGCACAGGGCACTCCTTGGAGGGCATAGGGCACTCCAGGGAAGGCACAGGGCACAGGGATGGCACAGGGCACTCCTGGAATGGCACAAAGCACTGGGATGGCCCAGGGATGCCACAGGCTACTGCAGGGATGGCACATGGCGCTCCAGGGATAGCACAGGGCACAGGGATGGCATAGGGTACTGCCGGGATGGCACATGGACCTCCAGAGATGGCACAAAGCACTGGGATGGCACAGGGATGGCACAGGGCACTCCAGAGATAGCACAAGGAATTCCAGGGATGGCACAGGGCTCAGGGATGGCACAGGGCACTCCAGAGATGGCACAATGAATTCCAGGGATGGCACAGGGCACAGGGATGGCACAGGGCACTCCAGGGATGGCACAGGCTACCGCAGGGATGGCACAAAGCACTGGGATTGTAAAGTGGGCTCCAGGGATGGCACAGGGAATTCCAGGGATGGCACAGGACACTTCAGGGACGGCACAGTGCTCTGCAGGGACGGCACAGGCCATTCCTGGGATGGCAGAGGGCACTCTGGGATGGCACAGGGCACATGGACTGCACAGGCAAGTGCAGGGATGGCACATGGCACTCCAGGGATGGCACAGGACACTTCAGGGACAGCACAGCGCAATGGAGGGATGGCACAGGTCATTCCAAGGATGGCAGAGGGCACTCTGGGATGGCACAGGGCACAGGGATGGCACAATGCACTCCAGGGATGGCACAGAAAATTTGAGGGATGACGCAGGGCACAGGGATATAAAACTGCACTCTAAGGATGGCACATGGCACTCCAGGAATGGCACAGGGTACTTCAGGTATGGCACAAAGCACTGGGATGGCACAGGGCACTCCAGGGATGGCACAAGGAATTCCAGGGATGGCACATGGCACAGGGATATAAAACTGCACTCTAAGGATGGCACATGGCACTCCAGGAATGGCACAGTGCTCGGCAGGTGTGGCACAGGGAACTCCATGAATGGCAGAGGGCACTCTGGGATGGCACAGGCCACTCCAGGGATGGCACAGGGCACAGGGATGGCACAGGGCACAAGGGATGGCACACGGCACTCCAGGATTGGCTCATGGAATTCCAGGGATGGCACTGGGCAGTCCACGGATGGCACAGGGCACAGGGATGGCACAGGCTACTGCAGGGATGGCACAGAGCATTCCGGGATGGCACAGGACACACTAGGAATGGCACAAAGTACTGGGATGGCAGAGGGTTGGCACAGGCTACAGCAGAGATGGCACAGGGATGGCACAAGGCACAGGGATGGCACAGGGCACTCCAGAGATGGCACAAGGTATTCCAGGGATGGCACAAGGCGCAGGGATGGCACAGGGCACTCCAGAGATGGCACAGGCTACAGCAGGGATGGCACAAAGCACTGGGATTGTACATTGGGCTCCAGGGATGGCACAGGGAATTCCAGGGATGGCGCAGGACACTTCAGGGACGGCACAGCGCACTGCAGGGATGGCACATGGCAGTCCAGGGATAACACAGGGCACTCTGGGATGGCACAGGCCACTCCAGGGATGGCACAAGGCACAGGGATGGCACAGAGCACTCCAGGGATGGCACAGGACACTTCAGGGACGGCACAGCGCAATATAGGGATGGCACAGGGCATTCCAGGGATGGCAGAGGGCACTCTGGGATGGCACAGGGCACAGGGATGGCACAGTGCACTCCAGGGATGGCACAGAGAATTTGAGGGATGGCGCAGGGCACAGGGATGGGACAGGGCACAGGGATGGCACAGGGCACTCCTTGGATGGCATAGGGCACTCCAGGGAAGGCACAGGGCACTCCAGGGAAGGCACAGGGCACAGGGATGGCACAGGGCACTCCTGGAATGGCACAAAGCACTGGGATGGCCCAGGGATGGCACCGGATACAGCAGGGATGGCACAGGGCACTCCAGGGATGGCACAGGTCACAGGGATGGCACGGCGCACTCCAGCGATGGCACAGGGAATTCCAGGGATGGCAGAGGGAACTCTTGGATGGCACAGGCCACTCCAGGGATGGCACAGGGCACAGGGATGGGACAGGGCACAGGGATGGCACAGGCTACTGCAGGGATGGAATAGGGCATTCCGGGATGGCACAAAGCACTGGGATGGCACAGGGATTACACAGGGCACTGCAGGGAAGACACTGGGCTCAGGGATGGCACAGGGCACTCCAGAGATGGCACAAGGAAATCCAGGGATGGCACAGGGCACAAGGATGGCACAGGGCACTCCAGAGATGGCACAAGGAAATCCAGTAATGGCACAGGGCACGGGGATGGCACAGGGCACAAGGGATGGCACAGAGCACTCCAGGGATGGCTCAGGGAATTCCGGGGATGGCACAGGGCAGTCCACGGATGGCACAGGGCACAGGGATGGCACAGGCTATTGCAGGGATGGCACAGGGCAGTCCAGGAATGGCACAAAGCACTGGGATGGCACAGGGATGGCAGAGGCTGCAGCAGAGATGGCACAGGGATGGCACGGGGCACTCCAGAGATGGCACAAGGAATTCCAGGGATGGCACAAGGCACAGGGATGGCACAGGGCACTCCAGAGATGGCACAAGGAATTCCAGGCATGGCACAGGGCACAGGGATGGCACAGGGCACTCCAGGGATTGCACAGGCTACAGGAGGGATGGCACAAAGCACTGGGATTGTACAGTGGGCTCCAGGGATGGCACAGGGAATTCCAGGGATGGCACAGGACACTTCAGGGACGGCAGAGCGCACTGCAGGGACGGCACAGGCCATTCCTGGGATGGCAGAGGGCACTCCAGGGACGGCACAGGGCACATGGACATCAGAGGCAAGTGCAGGGATGGCACAGGGCACTCCAGGGATGGCACAGGGTACTTCAGGGATGGCACAAAGCTGTGGGATGGCACAGGGCACTCCAGGGATGGCACAAGATATTCCAGGGATGGCACATGGCACAGGGATATAAAACTGCACTCTAAGGATGGCACATGGCACTCCAGGAATGGCACAGTGCTCGGCAGGTGTGGCACAGGGAATTCCATATATGGCAGAGGGCACTCTGGGATGGCAGAGGCCACTCCAGGGATGGCACAGGGCACAGGGATGGCACAGGGCACAGGGATGGCACAGAGCACTCCAGTGATGGCTCAGGGAATTCCGGGGATGGCACATGGCAGTACACGGATGGCACAGGGCACAGGGATGGCACAGGCAACTGCAGGGATGGCATATGATATTCCGGGATGGCACAGGGCACTCCAGGAATGGCACAAAGCACTGGGATGGCACATGGATTGCTCAGGCTACAGCAGAGATGGCACAGGGATGACAAGAGGCACAGGGATGGCACAGGGCACTCCAGAGATGGCACAGGCTACAGCAGGGATGGCACAGGGCACAGGGATGGTACAGTGGGCTCCAGGGATGGCACAGGGAATTCCAGGGATGGCACAGGACTCTTCAGGGACGGCGCCGCGCGCTGTGAAGACGGCACAGGGCATTCCAGGGATGGCACAGGGCACTCTGGGATGGCACAGGGCACAGGGACGGCCCAGGCCAGTGCAGGGATGTCACATGGCACTCCAGGGATTGCTCAGGCTACAGCAGGGATGGCACAAAGCACTGGGATTGTACAGTAGGCTCCGGGGATGGCACAGGGAATTCCGGGGATGGCACAGGGCAGTCCACGGATGGCACGGGGCAGAGAGATGGCACTGGGCACTCCAGAGATGGCACAAGGAATTCCAGGGATGGCTCAGGGCACAGGGATGGCACAGGGCACTCCAGGGATGGCACAGGGTACAGCAGGGATGGCACAAGGCACTGGGATTGTACAGTAGGCTCCAGGGATGGCACAGGGAATTCCAGGGATGGCGCAGGACACTTCAGGGACGGCACAGCGCACTGCAGGGACGGCACAGGGCATTCCAGGGATGGCAGAGGGCACTCTGGGATGGCACTGGGCACATGGACTGCACAGGCAAGTGCAGGGATGGCACATGGCACTCCAGGGATGGAACAGGACACTTCAGGGACGGCACAGGACACTTCAGGGACTGCACAGCGCAATGCAGGGAGGGCACAGGGCATTCCAGGGATGGCAGGGGCACTCAGGGATGGCACAGGGCACAGGGATGGCACAGTGCACTCCAGGGATGGCACAGAGAATTTGAGGGATGGCGCAGGGCACAGGGATGGGACAGGGCACAGGGATGGCATAGGGCACTCCTTGGATGGCATAGGGCACTCCTTGGATGGCATAGGGCACTCCAGGGATGGCACAGGGCACTCCAGGGAAGGCACAGGGATGGCACAGGGCACTCCTGGAATGGCACAAAGCACTGGGATGGCCCAGGGATGGCACAGGCTTCAGCAGGGATGGCACATGGCACTCCAGGGATTGCACATGTCACAGGGATGGGACGGGGCACTCCAGCGATGGCACAGGGAATTCCAGGGATGGCTAAGGACACTTCAGGGACGGCACAGCACACTGCAGGGATGGCACAGGGATGGCACAGGCTACTGCAGGGATGGCACATGGCACTCCAGGGATTGCACTGGGTACTTCAATGATGGCACAAAGCACTGGGATGGCACAGGGCACACCAGGGATGACACAAGGAATTCCAGGTGTTATAAATTGGGCCAGGAGACCTGCTCCTTTGAAAAGCCTTTATTAGTCAGCTCTTTAAAGGGGGAACTCGAGGGGTCGCCTGCGCCGCCGCTGCTCCTGTCGCCGCCCTCGCTCCTGTCGCCGCTGAGGATCAGGTGTCAGGCGAATCTGCTGCTCTCCCCGCAGCAGAGTCGGGGTTTCCGGTCTCGCGAGAATCCCCAGGAACGCAACTGGGCTCGTGTGGTCTAGGGGTGTCACTTCTTCCCAGTCCCTTTGTGGTCGTGGCGAGGCAGCAGAAGCAGAATTCAGTCTTTAGGTAGCTGAGGGTCTTCTCGGTGTTGTAGTGCCTCCCTTTTTACCTGGATTTGGTTGCTGGGTCGCGGCTTTTGGGTCCGTTTGCCGGCAACTGTACTTCGGTTTTGGAGCGGTGCACCATGGAAGTCCTTGGATTTTCCTATTAGGCGGGGCCGGCAGTTCGAGGAGCCGGCAGGGAACGGCGACAGCCTAGCCCGACAGAAGGGGGGTGGGACCCCGGGGTTTTAGAGGGGGTATACAACTTGGAATAAGATGTTTGAGGGTACAAACTTTGGTACAAACAGCTTAACAGACCGGTTTATAACTGGCATAATATTTGAAACAGTACAACTTTTTAACAAATGACAGACTGTGTAAGAAAATGGGAATCTCTAACATTTTATTCATATCACAGGGATGGCACATGGCACAGGGATATAAAACTGCACTCTAAGGATGGTACATGGAACTCCAGGAATGGCACAGTGCTCTGCAGGGATGGCACAGGGAATTCCATGGATGGCAGAGGGCACTCTGGGATTGCACAGGCCACTCCAGGGATGGCACAGGGCACAGGGATGGCACAGGGCACAAGGGATGGCACACGGCACTCCAGGCATGGCTCAGGGAATTCCAGGGATGGCACAGGGTAGTCCACGGATGGCACAGGGCACAGGGATGGCACAGGCTACTGCAGGGATGGCATAGGGCATTCCGGGATGGCACAAAGCACTAGGATGGCACAGGGATGGCACAGGGCACTCCAGAGATGGCACAAGGAATTCCAGGGATGGCACAGGGCACAGGGACGGCACAGTGCACTCCAGGAATGGCACAGGCTACAGCAGGGATGGCACAGGGCATTCCAGGTATGGCACAGATAAGAGGGATGGCACAGGGCACTCCAGGGATGGCCCAGGCTACAGCAGGGATGGCACAAAGCACTGGGATGGTACAGTGGGCTCCAGGGATGGCACAGGGAATTCCAGGGATGGCACAGGGTACTCCAGGGAAGGCACAGGGTACTCCGTGGATGACACAGGGAATTCCAGGGATGGCACAAAGCACTGGGATGGCACAGGGTTGGCACAGGGCAATGCAGGGAAGACAGTGGGCACAGGGATGGCACAGGGCACTCCAGAGATTGCACAAGGAAGTCCAAGGATGGCACAGGGCACAGGGATGGCACAGGGTACTCCAGAGATGGCACAAGGAATTCCAGGGATGGCACAGGGCACAGGGATGGCACAGGGCATTCCAGGGATGGCACAGGCCACAGCAGGGATGGCACAAAGCACTGGGATTGTACAGTGGGCTCCAGGGATGGCACAGGGAATTCCAGGGATGGCACAGGACACTGCAGGGACGGCACAGGGCATTCCAGGGATGGCAGAGGGCACTCTGGGATGGCACAGGGCACATGGACAGCACAGGCAAGTGCAGGGATGGCACATGGCACTCCAGGGATGGCACAGGACACTCCAGGGAAGGCACAGGGCACAGTGATGGCACAGGCTACTGCATGGATGGCACATGGCACTCCAGGGATGGCACAGGGTAGTTCAGGGATGGCACAAAGCACTGGGATGGCACAGGGCACTCTAGGGATGGCACAGGGCACTCTAGGGATGGCACATGGCAAAATGATATAAAACTGCACTCTAAGGATGGCACATGGCACTCCAGGAATGGCACAGTGCTCTGCAGGGATGGCACAGGGAATTCCATGGATGGCAGAGGGCACTCTGGGATGGCACAGGCCACTCCAGGGATGGCCCAGGGCACAGGGATGGCACAGGTCAAAAGGGATGGCACCGGTCACTCCAGGGTTGGCTCAGGGAATTCCGGGGATGGCACAGGGCAGTCCTCGGATGGCACAGGGCACAGGGATGGCACAGGCTACTGCAGGGATGGCACATAGCACTCCAGGGATGGCACAGATCAGAGAGATGGCACTGGACACTTCAGGGACGGAACAGCGCATTGCAGGGACGACACAGGGCATTCCAGGGATGGCAGAGGGCACTCTGGGATGTCACAGGGCACAGGGATGGCACAGTGCACTCCACGGTTGGCACAGAGAATTTCAGGGCTGGCGCAGGGCACAGGGATGGCACAGGACACTCCTGGAATGGCACAGCGTAGTCCACGGATGGCACAGGGCTCAGGGATGGCACAGGCTACTGCAGGGATGGCATAGGGCATTCCGGGATGGCACAAAGCACTGGGTTGGCACAGGGATGGCACAGGGCACTGCAGGGAAGACACTGGGCACAGGGATGGCACAGGGCACTACAGAGATGGCACAAGGAAATCCAGGGATGGCACTGGTAACTCCAGAGACGGCACAAGGAATTTCAGGGATGGCACAGGGCACAGGGATGGCACAGGCCACTCCAGAAATGGCACAGGGCACAGGGATGGCACAGGGCACAAGGGATGGCACAGGGCTCTCCAGCGATGGCAGAGGGCACTCTGGGATGGCACAGGCCATTCCAGGGATGGCACAGGGCACTGGGATGGCACAGGGCACTCCAGGGATGGCACAGGTTACAGCAGGGATGGCACAAAGCACTGGGATTGTACAGTGGGCTCCAGGGATGGCACAGGGAATTCCAGGGATGGCACAGGGCACAGGGACGGCCCAGCGCACTCCAGGGACGGCACAGGCCATTCCAGAGATGGCAGATGGCACTCTGGGTTGGCACAGGGCACATGGACTGCACAGGCAAGTGCAGGGATGGCACATGGCACTCCAGGGATGGCACAGGACACTTCAGGGACATCACAGCGCAATGCAGGGATGGTACAGGTCATTCCAAGGATGGCATAGGGCACTCTGGGATCGCACAGGGCACAGGGATGGCACAGTGCACTCCAGGCATGGCACAGAAAATTTGAGGGATGGCGCAGGGCACAGGGATGGGACAGGGCGCAGGGATGGCACAGTTCACTCCTTGGATGGCATAGGGAACTCCAGGGAAGGCACAGGGCAATCCAGGGAAGGCACAGGGCACAGGGATGGCACAGGCCACTCCTGGAATGGCACAAAGCACTGGGATGGCCCAGGGATGGCACAGGCTACAGCAGGGATGGCACATGGCACTCCAGGGATGGCACAGGTCACAGGGATGGCACGGGGCACTCCAGGGATGGCACAAGGAATTCCAGGGATGGCAAAGGATACTTCAGGGACGACACAGCACACTGCAGGGGTGGCACAGGGAATTCCGGGGATGGCACAGGGCAGTCCACGGATGGCACAGATCACACGGATGGCACAGGCTAGAGCAGAGACGACACAGGGATGGCACTGTGCGCAGGGATGGCACAGGGCACTCCAGAGATGGCACAAGGTATTCCAGGGATGGTACAGGGCGCAGGGATGGCACAGGGCACTCCAGAGATGGCACAGGCTACAGCAGGGATGGCACAGGGCACAGGGATGGTACAGTGGGCTCCAGGGATGGCACAGGGAATTCCAGGGATGGCACAGGACACTTCAGGGACGGCGCCGCGAGCTTCAAAGACGGCACAGGGCATTCCAGGGATGGCAGAGGGCACTCTGGGATGGCACAGGGCACAGGGACCGCCCAGGCCAGTGCAGGGATGGCACATGGCACTCAAGGGATGGCACAGGGCACTCTGGGATGGCACAGGCCACTTCAGGGATGGCACAGGGCACAGGGATGGCACAGAGCACAAGGGATGGCACTGGGCACTCCAGGGATGGCTCAGGGAATTCCAGGAAAGCACCGGGCAGTCCACGGATGGCACGGGGCACAGGGATGGCACAGGGCACTCCAGAGATGTCACAGGGCACAGGGATGGCACAGGGCACTTCAGGGATGGCTCAGGGAATTCCGGGGATGGCTCAGGGCAGTCCACGGATTGCACAGGGCACAGGGATTGCACAGGCTACTGCAGGGATGGCACAGGGCAGTCCAGGAATGGCACAGAGCACTGAGATGGCACCGGGATGGCACAGGCTACAGCAGAGATGGCACACGGATGGCACGGGGCACAGGGATGCCACAGGGCACTCCAGAGATGGCACAAGGAATTCCAGGGATGGCAAAGGGCACAGGGATGGCACAGGGCACTACTGGGATGGCACAGGCTACAGCAGGGATGGCACAAAGCAGTGGGATTGTACAGTGGGCTCCAGGGATGGCACAGGGAATACCAGGGATGGCACAGGACATTTCAGGGACGGCACAGCGCACTGCAGGGACGGCACAGGCCATTCCTGGGATGGCAGAGGGCACTCCAGGGAAGGCACAGGGCACTCCGTGGATTGCAAAGGGAATTCCAGGGATGGCACAAAGCACTGAGATGGCACAGGGATGGCACAGGGCACAGGGATGGCACAGGGCACTCCAGAGATGGCACGAGAAAATCCAGGGATGGCACAGTGCACAGGGATGGCACAGGGCACTCCAGAGATGGCACAAGGAATTCCAGGGATGGCACAGGGCACAGGGATGGCACAGGGCACTCCAGGGATGGCACAGGCTACAGCAGGGATGGCACAAAGCACTGGGATTGTACAGTGGGCTCCAGGGATGGCACAGGGAATTCCAGGGATGACACAGTGGGCTTCAGGGACGGCGCCGGGCGCTGCAAAGACGGCACAGGGCATTCCAGGGATGGCAGAGGGCACTCTGGGATGGCACATGGCACAGGTGAAGTGAATAAAATTAAGGGACTCCTAGTTGTTCAAGTGTTGGAAGTTTGGTTACTGTTACTTGTTACTGTTGAGTGCACTGGTATCCATAGCAACTTGCATGCCCCTTACCTTCCCTCGAAAGTTTGTATCCCAAACCCCAGTTTCTTACCCCTTGTATTGTACACCCCTTGCCCTCTGCTGCTCCTCCCACCTGCCCTCTGCCTGCTCCACTTCCTGCGTGCTCCACTTCCTGTTCCCTGCCAGTGCCCGGCCTGCCCATCAAACTGCTGTTGCCACCCTTATGGAAAACCCAAGGACTCCCATGAAGCTCCACTCCAAGAGGAAGTGGAGTTGCTGGCAAAATGGTCCAAAAGCTGCAACCCAACACAAAATCCAAATAAAGGAAAAACACTACAGTACTGAGAGGACCCTCAGCTACTGGAGGACTGATTCTGCCGTCTCACCATGACCACAGGAGAACTGAGCAAAGGTGACAACCCTAGACCAGACGTGCCAAATTGAGTTCCTGGGGACTCCCGTGAGGCAGGAATCCCGACTCTGCGGCGTGGGCAGCAGATTCGTCTCGGACCTCCTCCTCAGCGGCGACCCGAGAGAAAGGGAGCAGCGGCGGCGCAGGCGACCCCTCGAGTTCCCCTTTTGAAAAGAGCTGATTTTAATAAAGGCCTTTCAAAAGGAGCAGGTCTCCTGGCCCAATTTTTATCAGCTGGGGACTCGTCCGGGATAAGCCACGCCCAGAAGAGGACCAGGACGGGAAGGCGCCGCCCGACCTGGGGCTCCTGGACAGCTGGACATCCCGGACCTGAGGACGACGCCCGCTAGCATCGAGGGACGCCACTAGGGAGCATCGGTGAGCAACCGGTGGCGGGAGTGGAGGCGGACGAGTGTGGAGTGAATGAGGGGGGGGCTGGCAGCTCAGACCCCCCGAGCGAGTGAGCGAGTGACCACTGAGCGAGTGAGGCGCCTCCAGGGGCGTAGTGGGCCCCCCTCCGGACGTGCGGAGGAAAGCTAGAGTGTGTGTGGCACGTCATAGGGTGAGAGAGGATATAGGTCCCCCCCATTAGATCTGTAGGGGTAGACCACCTAGGCTGCCTTGAGCGTGCGGGGTAGCCAGGGGTGAGTGTGAGGCACGCACCACACCAAGGGTGTGGGGAGAGAAAGAGGGCACTGGCTGAAGCTACGGCCCGGGGGTCTGAGTACTGGCTGGGGTAGCAGAGGGGCTGCTTTCGGGGTACTTTAGACACTGGCTGGGGTAGCTGTCGGGGTGCTGGGATAAAAGAGCTGCACTGGCTGAGGCTATAGTCCGGAGTAGCTGTCGGGGTGCAGGGTGTGAAAGTTAGGGAAAAGGTCTCAGAGCACAAGAGACCTGCGTGTAGGGGAGAGAGTGAGTTGTGCACTACATACCCGAGTGCTGGCTGGGTAGTGGCCGGAACCCTAAGGGCGGGTTGCCCGGGCTACTTTCGGGGGCTCGTGGTACGTAGGGAGTGAGTGAGAGCCGGCTGGGGTAGTGGCTGGAATCCTGAGGGCGGGTTGCCCAGGCTACCTTCGGGGCTTGTGAGTGGGGGTACTGGCTGGAGTAGCAGGTGAAGCTACTTTCGGGGTGCTGGAGTGCTTGTGATATTAAACTTTGAGTAGCCCGTCTTTAAACCTAAGTTCGAGTAGGGGCACATTAAGGAAATTTAATTTAAGATAAGGGTCAGGTACTTATAAGTTTGTGTTGCTCTGTCTTAAAGTTTCTGTTCGGGTAAGAGCACCTTATCGTTCTTATTTGAGACCCAGTGAGAATGGGAGCGTGTATGAGCAAACAAAAGCAGTGTGAGGAGAAAGGAGAAGAAAAATAAAAAAAAATATTCCACCAGATAGTCCGCTAGGACAGATAACTGGATACTGACCAGGAACATTTTTTTCTATTACTCTGAATTTAAAAAAAAAAAAAAAAAGGTTGAATTCGAGTGGAAAATATTTTTGAGGGGGGAAAAACCCCTTAAAAATGCAAAAAAAAAAAAAGTATTAAAACTTCTATTGCTGCTTATCATATTATTTGTTAATTGATTGCATACACAGATCGCGTGTGGTTTTTTTTAAATGTTTAAAATTTCTAAAGGATCTTACTTATCCTAGATAACTTCATTGTAGGAAATATTTTTTTGTTTCTGATTTAGAAGCAAGCTAGTTTGGTAGCAATGAGAGCAACTACCCATTTGTTTAATTTGAAATCTGAGATTTCTCTTTTTCATCTAGTCCATTTCATTTTTCCAGGATTCAGAACTGTAGATACTAAAATCTTGCTGTTATTCACATAAGCACCCTACCAATGCTACTTATAAGACTGTGGTGTGGCTGGAAATGAGTATTTTCAATTCTAAGAATCTCACCTGTCAAATGATGTGATTATTAACTGGCATTTTTTTATGAGGTTTGAAAGGTTCAATCACACAGATACCTTCTCAGCAGTACTTTTTTTTGGGATTTTCATAGTATTTCATAACAAAGTTGTAAACTTTGGAATAGTAGAAATTGCAGTGTTTCGTTTATTTGCAGCAAGTGTTTAATGCTAGCAAAGTGGATTCTTTCTTAGTTATTTATTTTTTTAATCTATGTATAAGGTTCTGATCCTGTGTTTTTTTTTTAGTTCATATGCTAAGCTAGAATTCCATTGATTTCAGCACAACCCGTGAAAATTACATTCTTTACTCTGATCTCACTGTAATCTGTCTGTTAAGTGGTAAGGTGAATGTGAGGACTTCTGTTAAAACAGAAACCAAACTAGTATATATTTTTCCAGAAAACTTTGTCATTCCAAATAAATATAAACCAGTTGCCACTATAAATTTCTAGAGTCTTTCTAGTATGAAAAAGGTTTGTTTATATATCTCTTACTTATTTACAGTTTCATTTTTTTTGTCATTTCTTTGTGGTTGTTCCAGTGATGAGGTGTCATCTGATGCCCTTTTCCTATTGCATTTATGTGAGGTCTGAAATGCCTCTAAAAGAAGTGTTTACTAATGTTTATTTTGTTTTGCTGTACTCAAGTGGTAAACTGATATAGTCATAGGTATGACCACAGTCAAAAAAAAAAATAGTGTCTGAGATGTAAAAAGCACTTGTTAGATTTTGACCATTTCCAAGCTAACTACTCCCTTTTGTAAGGAATCTGATATGATTTGTTTTACTATAACTCCCTTGAATAGTTATACCTAACTCATTTTTATAATTTCTTGTATGTTTATGCTTTTACAACACAGAGTCCATATATTTATTTAAAATGTGAGGGAACAATTAAATGTTTTGCATATGTTATTTAAAAAAAAAAAAAAAAGAGAAAAAAAAAAAAAAAACAACAAAAAAAAAAACCTTCTGAAATCAAACCTTTTGGAAAGACAAGTCTCTTTGCTTAAACTTTTGTCATCCACTGGTCTTTTCTCACTGTAGTTACCTGAGCACTTTACTGGTCTTGACAACTTTGCACTCACCTTTCAGCCCTTACTTTTTCCTAGTGGCAGTTTATTTTCTCTGTGACTGTTGCTATGTATAGAAATATTTGAAATCTATTACATAATAGTTAAAGAAAAAAAAATAAAAATTTGTTACAAATCTCTCATAGGACACACCCCAACAGGACCAATCAAAAAGAAGTGGGAAAACATTGAGGAGAACTCAATAAATCCAGCCAGACAACTCCCCAACCCAAGAGGCAAGGCCAGGTGAGATCAGAAGGATGGTTCATACTGGACTCTTGGGAGGACTAATAATAGTCCTATTGATGAGTAAAGCCACTGAAGGAAATGTTACTATCCCATCTATGACGGGGAAAATCTGCAGTCCCTTATACGAGTTCACACTCATGTGGATCCCACCTGTTTTGATAAAACCCAGGTATGGGAAACAATATTGGATTGCAAGAAATGCTGCCAGATTTAAGCAGCGCCTGACTGGAGAGTGTCCTATAAGAGAGTGGTTCTGTTTTGAAGAATTAGACAACCCAGAGGGAGTCGCAGATTTAATAAAGGAAAAGCCATTAATGATGAAAAAGAATGAAATAGATGAACCCCTCGGTAAAAACTTATTTATTGACTTAATAGAAAAAATCAGCCATGAACTGAACATAACAAATTGTTGGATATGTGGAAGTACACAAATGTCAGATGTGTGGCCTTGGGAAAGGACAAGTTTAGCACCTTTAGACATCTTAAGGTGGAAATTGATGAAACAAGAACCCTCTGGTAAGGAGGAAAGGAGAAAGGAACAATGGGAGTTGAAATCTAAAGTAATTGGAGAAGAATGTGTAAAAAGAGTAGGGAAAAGATACAAAACATTTGTGGGAAGGATGGCTTGCAAAAGATACTTAGTAATAAAAAGATTTAACCCAAGAATGGATCCCCAGGGAGCCCGACACCTATTGGGCTATTGGAAAAAGAGAAACTGGGTGCATTTATAACGAAGGCTATCAGCTACATCAGTGTAGTGGACGGGGAATCAACCCCTTTTGGGGAATTAGAGAAATCTCAAAATACTGGGAGCACCCCTTTAACACCCAAAATACCTCATGGAAAGCCCCAGAGCATTTATTTTGGATTTGTGGAGATAAAGCCTATACACATCTCCCTGGGGACTGGACAGGTAGTTGCACCGTGGGCATTATCAAACCTGCTTTCTTCCTATTGACCCATGAATCTGGAAACAACCTAGGGGTGCCACTATATGACAACCTAAAAAAGAACAATAAACAAAAGCGAACTATAATTGATATGGGCAGCACTCAGGCTTGGAAAGGAAAAATTTGGACACCAGAAGAAATCATAAAAACATATGGGCCAGCCACCTGGGCACAAGATGGGTCTTGGAGGTACCGTACTCCCATTTATATGTTAAACCGAATTATCCGATTGCAGGCAGTGTTAGAAGTTATATCAAATAAGACTGCCCTGGCCCTAGATCATATTAGCTACCAATTAGCCCAAACAAGAGCAGTGGTGTATCAAATAAGATTAGCCGTGGACTATTTGCTGGCAAATGAAGGTGGTATCTGTGCAAGGTTCAATTCATCAGAGTGCTGCCTTGAAATAGATGATAAAAGTGAAGTAATTCGGAATATTTCCAAAGAAATTAGAAAAGTTGCATATGTGGGCACCCAAGAATGGACACCCTTAATTAATACAGATTGGTGGGACAATTTTTGGTCCATAAAAGGAGCTTGGTGGAAGAAAGTAGGGTTCATAGCTCTAAGTGCAATTGCAAGTCTTCTGCTTATCCCCTGCATACTACCATGCCTAATCCGAACAGTAACCTCCACAGTACAAGCAAGCCTTCAAATTTCAGAGATCAACCCCAACAAACACACAAATATACTCAAGCTAACTTCTAATATAAAAGAGTTGGATACAGCAGAAAGAATTTATGACCAATATCAAAAGTTGCAAAATACAGGTTGCCAAAAATAAAGAATTGATGCGGGTTAAAACCCGATCAAAGAAAAAGAGGGGGAATTGAAGTGAATAAAATTAAGGGACTCCTAGTTGTTCAAGTGTTGGAAGTTTGGTTACTGTTACTTGTTACTGTTGAGTGCACTGGTATCCATAGCAACTTGCATGCCCCTTACCTTCCCTCGAAAGTTTGTATCCCAAACCCCAGTTTCTTACCCCTTGTATTGTACACCCCTTGCCCTCTGCTGCTCCTCCCACCTGCCCTCTGCCTGCTCCACTTCCTGCGTGCTCCACTTCCCGTTCCCTGCCAGTGCCCGGCCTGCCCATCAAACTGCTGTTGCCACCCTTATGGAAAACCCAAGGACTCCCATGAAGCTCCACTCCAAGAGGAAGTGGAGTTGCTGGCAAAATGGTCCAAAAGCTGCAACCCAACACAAAATCCAAATAAAGGAAAAACACTACAGTACTGAGAGGACCCTCAGCTACTGGAGGACTGATTCTGCCGTCTCACCATGACCACAGGAGAACTGAGCAAAGGTGACAACCCTAGACCAGACGTGCCAAATTGAGTTCCTGGGGACTCCCGTGAGGCAGGAATCCCGACTCTGCGGCGTGGGCAGCAGATTCGTCTCGGACCTCCTCCTCAGCGGCGACCCGAGAGAAAGGGAGCAGCGGCGGCGCAGGCGACCCCTCGAGTTCCCCTTTTGAAAAGAGCTGATTTTAATAAAGGCCTTTCAAAAGGAGCAGGTCTCCTGGCCCAATTTTTATCACAAGATGGCACAGGGCACTCTAGGAATGGCACAAAGGACTGGGATGGCACAGGGTTGGCACAGGCTACAGCAGAGATGGCACAGGGATGGCACGGGGCACAGGGATGGCACAGTGCACTCCAGAGATGGCACAGGCTACAGCAGGGATGGCACAAAGCACTGGGATTGTACTGTGGGCTCCAGGGATGGCACAGGGAATTCCTGGGATGGCACAGGACACTTCAGGGACGGCACAGCGCACTGCATGGACGGAACAGGGAATTCCAGGGGTGGCAGAGGGCACTCCAAGGATGGCACAGGGTACTTCAGGGTTGGCACAAAGCAATGGGATGGCACAGGGCACTCCAGGGATGGCACAAGGAATTCCAGGGATGGCACAGGGCACAGGGATATAAAACTGTACTCTAAGGATGGCACATGGCACTCCAGGAATGGCACAGTGCTCGGCAGGTGTGGCACAGGGAATTCCATGGATGGCAGAGTGCACTCTGGGATGGCACAGGCCACTCCAGGGATGGCACAGGGCACAGGGATGGCAGAGAGCACAAGGGATGGCACAGGCTACTGCAGGGATGGCATAGGGCATTCCGAGATGGCACAGCGCACTCTAGGAATGGCACAAAGTACAGGGAGTGCACAGGGTTGTCACAGGCTACGGCAGAGATGGCACAGGGATGGCACGGGGCACAGGGATGGCACAGGGCACTCCAGAGATGGCACAAGGTATTCCAGGGATGGCACAGGGTGCAGAGATGGCACAGGGCACTCCAGAGATGGCACAGGCTACAGCAGGGATGGCACAGGGCACAGGGATGGCACAGGGATGGCACAGGGCACAAGGGATGGCACAGGGCACTCCAGGGATGGCTCAAAAAATTCCGGGGATGGCACAGGGCAGTCCACGGATGGCACAGGACACAGGGATCGCTCAGGCTACTGCAGGGATGGCACAGGGCATTCCGGGATGGCACAGGGCACTCTAGGAATGGCACAAACACTGGGATGGCACAGGGTTGGCACAGGCTACAGCAGAGATGGCACAGGGATGGCACGGGGCACAGGGATGGCACAGGGCACTCCAGAGATGGCACAAGGAATTGCAGGGATGGCATAGGGCACAGGGACGGCACAGGGCACTCCAGAGATGGCACAGGCTACAGCAGGGATGGCACAAAGCACTGGGATGGTACAGTGGGCTCCAGGGATGGCACAGGGTATTCCAGGGATGGCACAGGACACTTCAGGGAGGGCGCCGCGCGCTGCAAAGACGGCACAGGGCATTCCAGGGATGGCAAAAGGCACTCTGGGATGGCACAGGGCACAGGGACAGGCCAGGCAATTGCAGGGATGGCACATGGCACTCCAGCGATGGCACAGGGCACTCTGGGATAGCACAGGCAACTCCAGGGATGGCACAGGGCACAGGGATGGCACTAAGCACAAGGGATGGCACAGGGAACTCCAAAGATGGCTCAGGGAATTCCAAGGATGGCACAGGGCAGTCCACAGATGGCACAAGGAATTCCAGGGTTGGCACAGGCCACAGGGATGGCACAGGGCACCAAAGGGATGGCACAAGCTACAGCAGGGATGGCACAAAGCACTGGGATTGTACTGTGGGCTCCAGGGATGGTACAGGGAATTCCAGGGATGGCGCAGGACACTTCAGGGACGGCACAGCGTACTGCAGGGACGGCACAGGGCATTCCAGGGATGGCAGAGGGCACTCTGAGATGGCACAGGGCACATGGACGGCACAGGAAAGGGCAGGGATGGCACATGGTACTCCAGGGATGGCACAGGACACTTCAGGGACGGCACAGCGCAATGCAGGGATGGCACAGGGCATTCCAGGGATGGCAGAGGGCACTCTGGGATGGCACAGGGCACAGGGAAGGCACAGTGCAATCCAGGAATGGCACAGAGAATTTGAGGGATGGCGCAGGGCACAGGGATGGGACAGGGCACAGGGATGGCACAGGGCACTCCTTGGATGGCATAGGGCACTTCAGGGAAGGCACAGGGCACTCCATGGAACACACTGGGCACAGGGATGGCACGGGGCACTCCTGGAATGGTACAAAGCACAGGGATGGCCCAGGGATTGCACAGGCTACAGCAGGGACGGCACATGGCACTCCAGGGATGGCACAGGTCACAGGGATGGCACGGGGCACTAAAGCGATAGCAAAGCGAATTCCAGGGATGGCTAACGACACTTCAGGGACGGCACAGCAAACTGCAGGGATGCAACAGGGCATTCCAGGGATGGCCGAGGGCACTCTTGGGTGGCACAGGCCACTCCAGGGATAGCACAGGGCACAGGGATGGCACAGGCTACTGCAGGGATGGCAAATGGTACTCCAGGGATTGCACAGGGTACTTCAGGGATGGCACAAAGCACTGGGATGGCACAGGGCACTCCAGGGATGACACAAGGAATTCCAGGGATGGCACATGGCACAGGGATATAAAACTGCACTCTAAGGATGGTACATGGCACTCCAGGAATGGCACAGTGCTCTGCAAGGATGGCACAGGGAATTCCAAGGACTGCAGAGGGCACTCTGGGATGGCACAGGCCACTCCAGGGATGGCACAGGGCACAGGGATGGCACAGGGCACAAGGGACGGCACTGGGCACTCCAGGCATGGCACAAGGAATTCCAGGGATGGGACAAGGCACAGGGATGGCACAGGGCACTCCAGAGATGGCACAGGCTACAGCAGGGATGGCACAAAGCACTGGGATTGTACAGTGGGCTCCAGGGATGGCACAGGGAATTCCAGGGATGGCACAGGACACTTCAGGGACGGCACAGCGCACTGCAGGGACAGCACAGGGCATTCCAGGGATGACAGAGGGCATTCTGGGATGGCACAGGGCACATGGACGGCAGAGGTAAGTGCAGGGATGGCACAGGGCACTCCAGGGATGGCACAGTGTACTTCAGGGATGGCACAAGGAAGTCCAGGGATGGCACAGGGCACAGGGATATAAAACTGCACTCTAAGGATGGCACATGGCACTCCAGGAATGGCACAGTGCTCGGCACGTGTGGCACAGGGAATTCCATGGATGGCAGAGGGCACTCTGGGATGGCACTGGCCACTCCAGGGATGGCACAGGGCACTGGGATGGCACAGGGCAAAAGGGATGGCACAGGGCACTCCAGGGATGGCTCAGGGAATTCCGGGGATGGCACAGGGCAGTCCACGGATGGCACAGGGCACAGGGATGGCGCAGGCTACTGCAGGGATGGCATAGGGCATTCCGGGATGGCACAGGGCACTCTAGGAATGGCACAAAGTACTGGGATGGCACAGGGTTGGCACAGGATACAGCAGAGATGGCACAGGGATTGCACGGGGCACAGGGATGGCACAGGGCACGCCAGAGATGGCACAAGGTATTCCAGGGATGGCACAGGGCGCAGGGATGGCACAGGGCACTCCAGAGATGGCACAGGCTACAGCAGGGATGGCACAAAGCACTGGGATGGTACAGTGGGCTCCAGGGATGGCACAGGGAATTCCAGGGATGGCACAGGACACTTCAGGGACGGCGCCGTGCGCTGCAAAGACGGCACAGGGCATTCCAGGGATGGCAGAGGGCACTCTGGGATGGCACAGGGCACAGGGACGGCCCAGGCCAGTGCAGAGATGCCACATGGCACTCCAGCGATGGCACAGGGCATTTTGGGATGGCACAGGCCACTCCAGGGATGGCACAGGGCACAGGGATGGCACAGAGCACTCCAGGGATGGCTCAGGGAATTCCGGGGATGGCACAGGGCAGTCCACGGATGGCAAAGGGCACAGGGATGGCACAGGCTACTGCAGGGATCGCACAGGGCAGTCCAGGAATTGCACAAAGCACTGGGATGGCACAGGGATGGCACAGGCTACAGCAGAGATGGCACAGGGATGCAACGGGGCACAGGGATGGCACAGGGCACAGCAGAGATGGCACAGGCTACAGCAGGGATGGCTCAAAACACTGGGATTGTACTGTGAGCTCCAGGGATGGCACAGGGAATTCCTGGGATGGCACAGGACTATTCAGGGACGGCACAGTTCACTGCAGGGATGGCACAGGGCATTCCAGGGATGGCAGAGGGCACTCTGGAATGGCACAGGGTACATGGACGGCTGAGGCATGTGCAGGGATGGCACAGGGCACAGGGGTATAAAACTGCACTCTAAGGATGGCACATGGCATTCCAGGAATGGCACAGTGCTCGGCAGGTGTGGTACAGGGAATTCCATGGATGGCAGAGGGCACTCTGCGATGGCACAGGCCACTCCAGGGATGGCACAGGGCACAGGGGTGGCACAGGGCACAAGGGATGGCACAGGGCACTCCAGGGATGGCTCAGGGAATTCCGGGGATGGCACAGGGCAGTCCACGGATGGCACAGGACACAGGGATGGCACAGGCTACTACAGGGTTGGCATAGGGTATTTCGGGATGGCACAGGGCACTCTGGGAATTGCACAAACACTGGGATGGCACAGGGTTGGCACAGGGCACAGCAGAGATGGCACAGGGATGGCGCGGGGCACATGGATGGCACAGGGCACTCCAGAGATGGCACAGGCTACAGCAGGGATTGCACAAAGCACTGGGATGGTACAGTGGCCTCCAGGGATGGTACAGTGAATTCCAGGGATGGCACAGGACACTTCAGGGAGGGCGCCGTGCGCTGCAAAGAGGGCACAGGGCATTCCAGGGATGGCAGAGCGCACTCTGGGATGGCAGAGGGCACAGGGTCGGGCCTGGCCAGTGCAGGGATGGCACAAGGCACTCCAGCGATGGCACAGGGCACTCTGGGATGGCACAGGCCACTCCAGGGATGGCACAGGGCACAGGGATGGCACAGGGCACTCCAGAGATGGCACAATGAATTCCAGGGATGGCACAGGGCACAGGGATGGCACAGGGCACTCCAGGGATGGCACAGGCTACAGCAGGGATGGCACAAAGCACTGGGATTGTACAGTGGCCTCCAGGGATGGCACAGGGAGTTCCAGGGATGGCACAGGGGAGTCCACGGATCGCACAGGGCACAGGGCTGGCACAGGGCACAAGGGATCGCACAGGGCACTCCAGGTATGGCTCAGGAAATTCCGGGGATGGTATAGGGTAGTCCACGGATGGCACAGGGCACAGGAATGGCACAGGCTACTGAGGGGATGGAATAGGGCATTCCGGGATGGCACAAAGCATTGGGATGACACAGGGATGGCACAGGGCACTGCAGGGAAGACACTGGGCACAGGGATGGCACAGGGCACTCCAGAGATGGCAGAAGGAATTCCAGGGATGGCACAGGGCACAGGGATGGCACACGGCACTCCAGGGATGGCACAGGCTACAGCAGGGATGGCACAAAGCACTGGGATTGTACAGTGGGCTCCAGGGATGGCACAGGTAATTCCAGGGATGGCACAGGACACTTCAGGGATGGCACAGCGCACTGCAGGGACGACACAGGCCAGTGCAGGGATGGCACATGGCACTGAAGGGATGGCACAAAGCACTGGGATGGCACAGGGCACTCCAGGAATGGCACAAGGATTTCCAGGGATGGCACAGGGCACAGGGATATAAAACTGCACTCTAAGGATTGCACATGGCACTCCAGGAATGGCACAGTGCTCGGCAGGTGTGGCACAGGGAATTCCAAGAATGGCAGAGGTCACTCTGGGATGGCACTGGCCACTCCAGGGATGGCACAGGGGACAGGGATGGCACAGGGCACAAGGGATGGCACAGGGCACTCCAGGGATGGCTCAGGGAATTCCGGGGATGGCACCGGGCAGTCAACGGATGGCACAGGGCACAGGGATGGCACAGGCTACTGCAGGGATGGCATAGGGCATTCCGGGACGGCACAGGGCACTCCAGGAATGGCACAAAGCACTGGGATGGCACAGGGATGGCACAGGCTACAGCAGAGATGGCACAGGGATGGCACGGGGCACAGGGATGGCACAGGGCACTCCAGAGATGGCACAATGAATTCCAGGGATGGCACAGGGCACAGGGATGGCACAGGGCACTCCAGAGATGGCACAGGCTACAGCAGGGATGGCACAAAGCACTGGGATGGTACAGTGGCCTCCAGGGATGGCACAGGGAATTCCAGGGATGGCACAGGACACTTCAGTGAGGGCCCTGCGCGCTGCAAAGACGGCACAGGGCATTCCAGGGATGGCAGAGGGCACTCTGGGATGGCACAGGCACAGGGACAGGCCAGGCCAGTGCAGGGATGGCACATGGCACTCCAGGGATGGCACAGGGCACTCTGGGATGGCACAGGCCACTCCAGGGATGGCACAGGGCACAGCGATGGCACAGAGCATTCCAGGTATGTCTCAGGGAATTCCGGGGATGGCACAGGGCAGTCCACGGATGGCACAGGGCACAGGGATGGCGCAGGCTACTGCAGGGATGGCATAGGGCATTCCGGGATGTCACAAACCATTAGGATGGCACAGGGATGGCACAGGACATTTCAGGGGCGGCACAGCACACTGCAGGGACGGCACAGGCCATACCTGGGATGGCAGAGGTCACTCCAGGGAAGGCACAGGGCACTCCGTGGATTGCACAGGGAATTCTAGGGATGGCACAAAGCACTGAGATGGCACAGGGATGGCACAGGGCACTCCAGAGATGGCACAAGGAAATCCAGGGATGGCACAGGGCACAGGGATGACACAGGGCACTCCAGAGATGGCACAAGGAATTCCAGGGATGGCACAGGGCACAGGGATGGCACAGGGCACTCCAGGGATGGCACAGGCTACAGCAGGGATGGCACTAAGCACTGGGATTGTACAGTGGGCTCCAGGGATGGCACAGGGAATTCCAGGGATGGCACAGGAGACTTCAGGGACGGCACAGTGCACTGCAGGGACGGCACAGGGCATTCCAGGGATGGCAGAGGGCACTCTGGGATGGCACAGGGCACCTGGACGGCAGAGGCAAGTGCGGGGATCCACAGGGCACTCCAGGGATGGCATAGGGCACAGGGGTATAAAACTGCACTCTAAGGATGGTACATGGCACTCCAGGAATGGCACAGTGCTCGGCAGGTGTGGCACAAGGAACTCCAGGGATGGCAGAGGGCACTCTGGGATGGCACCGGCCACTCCAGGGATGGCACAGGGCACAGGGATGGCACAGGGCACAAGGGATTGCACAGGGCACTCCAGGGATGGCTCAGAGAATTCCGGGGATGGCAAAGGGCAGTCCACGGATGGCACAGGGCACAGGGATGGCACAGGCTACTGCAGAGATGGCATAGGGCATTCCGGGATGGCACAGGGCACTCCAGGAATGGCACAAACAATGGGATGGCACAGGGTTGGCACAGGCTACAGCAGAGATGGCACAGGGATGGCACGGGGCACAGGGATGGCACAGGGCACTCCAGAGATATCACAAGGTATTCCAGGGATGGCACAGGGCGCAGGGATGGCACAGGGCACTCCAGAGATGGCACAGGCTACAGCAGGGATGGCACAAAGCACTGGGATGGTACAGTGGCCTCCAGGGATGGCACAGGGAATTCCAGGGATGGCACAGGACACTCCAGGGACGGCGCCGCGCGCCGCAAAGACGGCACAGGGCATTCCTGGGATGGCAGATGGCACTCTGGGGAGGCAGAGGGCACTCTGGAATGGCACAGGCCACTCCAGGGATGGCACAGGGTAGTCCACAGATGGCACAGGGCACGAGGGATGACACAGGGCACTCCAGGGATGGCATAGGGCATTCCGGGATGGCACAAAGCACTGGGATGGCACAGGGATGGCACAGGGCACTGCCGGGAAGACACTGGGCACAGGGATGGCACAGGGCACTCCAGAGATGGCACAAGGAAATCCAGGGATGGCACAGGGCACAAGGATGGCACAGGGCACTCCAGGGATGGCACAGGATGCAACAGGGATGGCACAAAGCACTGGGATGGTACAGTGGGTGCTATGGATGGCACAGGGAATTCCAGGGATGGCACAGGGCACTGCAGGGAAGGCACAGGGCACTTTGTGGATTGCACAGGGAATCCCAGGGATGGCACAAAGCACTGGGATGGCACAGGGATGGCACAGGGCACAGGGATGGCACAGGGCACAAGGGATGGCACAGGGCACTCCAGGGATGGCTCAGGGAATTCCGGGGATGGCACAGGGCAGTCCACGGATGGCACAGGGCACAGGGATGGCACAGGCTACTGCAGGTATGGCATAGGGCATTCTGGGATGGCACAGGGCACTCTAAGAATGGCACAAAGTACTGGGATGGCACAGGATTGGCACAGGCTACAGCAGAGTTGGCACAGGGATGGCACGGGGCAGAGGGATGGCACAGGGCACTCCAGGGATGGCTCAGGGAATTCCGGGGATGGCACACAGCAGTCCACGGATGGGACAGGGCACAAGAATAGCACAGGCTACTGCAGGGATGGCACAAAGCAGTCCAGGAATGGCACAAAGCACTGGGATGGCACAGGGACGGCACGGGGCACAGGGATGGCACAGGGCACTCCAGAGATGGTACAAGGAATTCCAGGGTTGGCACAGGCTACAGCAGGGATGGCACAAAGCACTGGGATTGTACAGTGGGCTCCAGGGATGGCACAGGGAATTCCAGGGATGGCACAGGACACACAGGGACGGCGCGGCGCGCTGCAAAGACGGCACAGGGCATTCCAGTGATGGCAGAGGGCACTCTGGGATGGCAGAGGGCACTCTGGAATGGCACAGGCCACTCCAGGGATGGCACAGGGTTGTCCACAGATGGCACAGGGCACAAGGGATGACACAGGGCACTCCAGGGATGGCATAGGGCATTCCGGGATGGCACAAAGCACTGGGATGGCACAGGGATGGCACAGGGCACTGCAGGGAAGACACTGGGCACAGGGATGGCACAGGGCACTCCAGAGATGGCACAAGGAAATCCAGGGATGGCACAGGGCACAAGGATGGCACAGGGCACTCCAGGGATGCCACAGGCTACAACAGGGATGGCACAAAGCACTGGGATGGTACAGTGGGTGCTAGGGATGGCACAGAGAATTCCAGGGATGGCACAGGGCACTGCAGGGAAGGCACAGGGCATTTTGTGGATTGCACAGGGAATCCCAGGGATGGCACAAAGCACTGGGATGGCACAGGGATGGCACAGGGCACAGGGATGGCACAGGGCACTCCAGAGAAGGCACAAGGAAATTCAGGGGTGGCACATGGCACAGGGATGGCACAGGGCACTCCAGGGATGGCACAGGCTACAGCAGTGATGGCACAGGGCACCCCTGGAATGGCACAAAGCACTGGGATGGCCCAGGGATGGCACAGGCAACTGCAGGGATGGCACAGGGCACAGGGATGGCACAGGGCACTCTTGGATGGCACAGGGCACAGAAATGGCAGAGGCTACTGCAGGGATGGCACATGGCACTCCAGGGATTGCGCAGGGTACTTCAGGGATGGCACAAAGCACTGGGATGGTACAGGGCACTCCAGGAATGACACAAGGAATTCCAGGTATGGCACATGGCACAGGGGTATAAAACTGCACTCTAAGGATGGTACATGGCACTCCAGGAATGGCACAGTGCTCTGCAGGGATGGCACAGGGAATTCCATGGATGGCAGAGGGCACTCTGGGATGCCACAGGCCACTCCAGGGATGGCACAGGGCAGAGGGTTGGCACAGGGCCCAAGGGATGGCACAGGGCACTCCAGGCATGGCTCAGGGAATTCCAGGGATGGCACAGGATAGTCCACGGATGGCACAGGGCACATGGATGGCACAGGCTACTGCAGGGATGGCATAGAGCATTCCGGGATGGCACAAAGCACTGGGATGGCACAGGGATGGCACAGGGCACTGCAGGGAAGACACTGGGCACAGGGATGGCACAGGGCACTCCAGAGATAGCACAAGGAAATCCAGGGATGGCACAGGGCACAAGGATGGCACAGGGCACTCCAGGGTTGGCACAGGCTACAGCAGGGATGGCACAAAGCACTGGGATTGTACGGTGGGCTCCAGGGATGGCACAGGGAATTCCAGGGATGGCACAGGACACTCCAGGGACGGCGCCGCGCGCTGCAAAGACGGCACAGGGCATTCCAGGGATGGCAGATGGCACACTGGGGAGGCAGAGGGCACTCTGGAATGGCACAGGCCACTCCAGGGATGGCACAGGGTAGTCCACAGATGGCACAGGGCACAAGGGATGACACAGGGCACTCCAGGGATGGCATAGGGCATTCCGGGATGGCACAAAGCACTGGGATGGCACAGGGATGGCACAGGGCACTCCAGGGATGGCATAGGGCATTCCGGGATGGCACAAAGCACTGGCTTGGCACAGCGATGGCACAGGGCACTGCAGGGAAGACACTGGGCACAGGGATGGCACAGGGCACTCCAGAGATGGCACAAAGCACTGGGATGGTACAGTGGGTGCTAGGGATGGCACAGGGAATTCCAGGGATGGCACAGGGCACTGCAGGGAAGGCACAGGGCACTTTGTGGATTGCACAGGGAATCCCAGGGATGGCACAAAGCACTGGGATGGCACAGGGATGGCACAGGGCACAGGGATGGCACAGGGCACTCCAGAGAAGGCACAAGGAAATTCAGGGGTGGCACATGGCACAGGGATGGCACAGGGCACTCCAGGGATGGCACAGGCTACAGCAGTGATGGCACAGGGCACCCCTGGAATGGCACAAAGCACTGGGATGGCCCAGGGATGGCTCAGGCTACAGCAGGGATGGCACATGGCACTCCAGGGATGGCACAGGCTACAGCAGTGATGGCACAGGGATTGCACGGGGCACAGGGATGGCACAGGGCACTCCAGGGATGGCACAAGGAATTCCAGGGATGGCACAGGGCACAGGGATGGCACAGGGCACTAAAGGGATGGCACAGGCTACAGCAGGGATGGCACAAAGCACTGGGATTGTACTGTGGGCTCCAGGGATGGCACAGGGAATTCCAGGAATGGCGCAGGACACTTCAGGGACAGCACAGCGCACTGCAGGGACAGCACAAGGCATTCCAGGGATGGCAGAGGGCACTCTGGGATGGCACAGGGCACATGGACGGCACAGGAAAGGGCAGGGATGGCACATGGCACTCCAGGGATGGCACAGGACACATCAGGGAAGGCACAGCGCAGTGCAGGGATGTCACAGGGCATTCCAGGGATGGCAGAGGGCATTCTGGGATGGCACAGGGCACAGGAATGGCACAGTGCACTCCAGGGATGGCACAAAGAATTTGAGGGATGGCGCAGGGCACAGGGATGGGACAGGGCACAGGGATGGCACAGGGCACTCCAGGGATGGCATAGGGCACTCCAGGGAAGGCACAGGTCACAGGGATGGCACGGGGCACTCCAGCGAAGGCACAGGGAATTCCAGGGATGGCTAAGGACACTTCATGTACGGCACAGCACACTGCAGGGATGGCACAGAGCATTCCAGGGATGGCAGAGGGCACTCTTGGATGGCACAGGCAACTGCAGGGATGGCACAGGGCACAGGGATGGCACAGGGCATAAGGGATGGCACAGGGCACAGAAATGGCAGAGGCTACTGCAGGGATGGCACATGGCACTCCAGGAGTTGCACAGGGTACTTCAGGGATGGCACAAAGCACTGGGATGGTACAGGGCACTCCAGGAATGACACAAGGAATTCCAGGTATGGCACATGGCACAGGGGTATAAAACTGCACTCTAAGGATGGTACATGGCACTCCAGGAATGGCACAGTGCTCTGCAGGGATGGCACAGGGAATTCCATGGATGGCAGAGGGCACTCTGGGATGGCACAGGCCACTCCAGGGATGGCACAGGGCACAGGGTTGGCACAGGGCCCAAGGGATGGCACAGGGCACTCCAGGCATGGCTCAGGGAATTCCAGGGATGGCACAGGATAGTCCACGGATGGCACAGGGCACATGGATGGCACAGGCTACTGCAGGGATGGCATAGAGCATTCCGGGATGGCACAAAGCACTGGGATGGCACAGGGATGGCACAGGGCACTGCAGGGAAGACACTGGGCACAGGGATGGCACAGGGCACTCCAGAGATAGCACAAGGAAATCCAGGGATGGCACAGGGCACAAGGATGGCACAGGGCACTCCAGGGTTGGCACAGGCTACAGCAGGGATGGCACAAAGCACTGGGATTGTACGGTGGGCTCCAGAGACGGCACAGGGCATTCCAGGGATGGCAGATGGCATTCTGGGGAGGCAGAGGGCACTCTGGAATGGCACAGGCCACTCCAGCGATGGCACAGGGTAGTCCACAGATGGCACAGGGCACGAGGGATGACACAGGGCACTCCAGGGATGGCATAGGGCATTCCGGGATGGCACAAAGCACTGGGATGGCACAGGGATGGCACAGGGCACTGCCGGGAAGACACTGGGCACAGGGATGGCACAGGGCACTCCAGAGATGGCACAAGGAAATCCAGGGATGGCACAGGGCACAAGGATGGCACAGGGCACTCCAGCGATGGCACAGGATGCAACAGGGATGGCACAAAGCACTGGGATGGTACAGTGGGTGCTAGGGATGGCACAGGGAATTCCAGGGATGGCACAGGGCACTGCAGGGAAGGCACAGGGCACTTTGTGGATTGCACAGGGAATCCCAGGGATGGCACAAAGCACTGGGATGGCACAGGGATGGCACAGGGCACAGGGATGGCAATGGGCACAAGGGATGGCACAGGGCACTCCAGGGATGGCTCAGGGAATTCCGGGGATGGCACAGGGCAGTCCACGGATGGCACAGGGCACAGGGATGGCACAGGCTACTGCAGGTATGGCATAGGGCATTCTGGATGGCACAGGGCACTCTAAGAATGGCACAAAGTACTGGGATGGCACAGGATTGGCACAGGCTACAGCAGAGTTGGCACAGGGATGGCACGGGGCAGAGGGATGGCACAGGGCACTCCAGAGATGGCACAGGGCACAGGGATGGCACAGGGCACTCCAGGGATGGCTCAGGGAATTCCGGGGATGGCACACAGCAGTCCACGGATGGGACAGGGCACAGGCATAGCACAGGCTACTGCAGGGATGGCACAAAGCAGTCCAGGAATGGCACAAAGCACTGGGATGGCACAGGGATGGCACAGGCTACAGCAGAGATGGCACAGGGACGGCACGGGGCACAGGGATGGCACAGGGCACTCCAGAGATGGTACAAGGAATTCCAGGGTTGGCACAGGCTACAGCAGGGATGGCACAAAGCACTGGGATTGTACAGTGGGCTCCAGGGATGGCACAGGGAATTCCAGGGATGGCACAGGACACACAGGGACGGCGCCGCGCGCTGCAAAGACGGCACAGGGCATTCCAGTGATAGCAGAGGGCACTCTGGGATTGCAGAGGGCACTCTGGAATGGCACAGGCCACTCCAGGGATGGCACAGGTTAGTCCACAGATGGCACAGGGCACAAGGGATGACACAGGGCACTCCAGGGATGGCATAGGGCATTCCGGGATGGCACAAAGCACTGGGATGGCACAGGGATGGCACAGGGCACTGCAGGGAAGACACTGGGCACAGGGATGGCACAGGGCACTCCAGAGATGGCACAAGGAAATCCAGGGATGGCACAGGGCACAAGGATGGCACAGGGCACTCCAGGGATGGCACAGGCTACAACAGGGATGGCACAAAGCACTGGGATGGTACAGTGGGTGCTAGGGATGGCACAGGGAATTCCAGGGATGGCACAGGGCACTGCAGGGAAGGCACAGGGCATTTTGTGGATTGCACAGGGAATCCCACGGATGGCACAAAGCACTGGGATGGCACAGGGATGGCACAGGGCACAGGGATGGCACAGGGCACTCCAGAGAAGGCACAAGGAAATTCAGGGGTGGCACATGGCACAGGGATGGCACAGGGCACTCCAGGGATGGCACAGGCTACAGCAGTGATGGCACAGGGCACCACTGGAATGGCACAAAGCACTGGGATGGCCCAGGGATGGCACAGGCAACTGCAGGGATGGCACAGGGCACAGGGATGGCACAGGGCACTCTTGGATGGCACATCGCACAGAAATGGCAGAGGCTACTGCAGGGATGGCACATGGCACTCCAGGGATTGCACAGGGTACTTCAGGGATGGCACAAAGCACTGGGATGGTACAGGGCACTCCAGGAATGACACAAGGAATTCCAGGTATGGCACATGGCACAGGGGTATAAAACTGCACTCTAAGGATGGTACATGGCACTCCAGGAATGGCACAGTGCTCTGCAGGGATGGCACAGGGAATTCCATGGATGGCAGAAGGCACTCTGGGATGCCACAGGCCACTCCAGGGATGGCACAGGGCACAGGGTTGGCACAGGGCCCAAGGGATGGCACAGGGCACTCCAGGCATGGCTCAGGGAATTCCAGGGATGGCACAGGATAGTCCACGGATGGCACAGGGCACATGGATGGCACAGGCTACTGCAGGGATGGCATAGAGCATTCCGGGATGGCACAAAGCACTGGGATGGCACAGGGATGGCACAGGGCACTGCAGGGAAGACACTGGGCACAGGGATGGCACAGGGCACTCCAGAGATAGCACAAGGAAATCCAGGGATGGCACAGGGCACAAGGATGGCACAGGGCACTCCATGGTTGGCACAGGCTACAGCAGGGATGGCACAAAGCACTGGGATTTTACGGTGGGCTCCAGGGATGGCACAGGGAATTCCAGGGATGGCACAGGACACTCCAGGGACGGCGCCGCGCGCTGCAAAGACGGCAAAGGGCATTCCAGGGATGGCAGATGGCACACTGGGGAGGCAGAGGGCACTCTGGAATGGCACAGGCCACTCCAGGGATGGCACAGGGTAGTCCACAGATGGCACAGGGCACGAGGGATGACACAGGGCACTCCAGGGATGGCATAGGGCATTCCGGGATGGCACAAAGCACTGGGATGGCACAGGGATGGCACAGGGCACTGCCGGGAAGACACTGGGCACAGGGATGGCACAGGGCACTCCAGAGATGGCACAAGGAAATCCAGGGATGGCACAGGGCACAAGGATGGCACAGGGCACTCCAGGGATGGCACAGGATGCAACAGGGATGGCACAAAGCACTGGGATGGTACAGTGGGTGCTAGGGATGTCACAGGGAATTCCAGGGATGGCACAGGGCACTGCAGGGAAGGCACAGGGCACTTTGTGGATTGCACAGGGAATCCCAGGGATGGCACAAAGCACTGGGATGGCACAGGGATGGCACAGGGCACAGGAATGGCACAGGGCACAAGGGATGGCACAGGGCACTCCAGGGATGGCTCAGGGAATTCCGGGGATGGCACAGGGCAGTCCACGGATGGCACAGGGCACAGGGATGGCACAGGCTACTGCAGGTATGGCATAGGGCATTCTGGGATGGCACAGGGCACTCTAAGAATGGCACAAAGTACTGGGATGGCACAGGATTGGCACAGGCTACAGCAGAGTTGGCACAGGGATGGCACGGGGCAGAGGGATGGCACAGGGCACTCCAGAGATGGCACAGGGCACAGGGATGGCACAGGGCACTCCAGGGATGGCTCAGGGAATTCCGGGGATGGCACACAGCAGTCCACGGATGGGACAGGGCACAGGCATAGCACAGGCTACTGCAGGGATGGCACAAAGCAGTCCAGGAATGGCACAAAGCACTGGGATGGCACAGGGATGGCACAGGCTACAGCAGAGATGGCACAGGGACGGCACGGGGCACAGGGATGGCACAGGGCACTCCAGAGATGGTACAAGGAATTCCAGGGTTGGCACAGGCTACAGCAGGGATGGCACAAAGCACTGGGATTGTACAGTGGGCTCCAGGGATGGCACAGGGAATTCCAGGGATGGCACAGGACACACAGGGACGGCGCCGCGCGCTGCAAAGACGGCACAGGGCATTCCAGTGATGGCAGAGGGCACTCTGGGATGGCAGAGGGCACTCTGGAATGGCACAGGCCACTCCAGGGATGGCACAGGGTAGTCCACAGATGGCACAGGGCACAAGGGATGACACAGGGCACTCCAGGGATGGCATAGGGCATTCCGGGATGGCACAAAGCACTGGGATGGCACAGGGATGGCACAGGGCACTGCAGGGAAGACACTGGGCACAGGGATGGCACAGGGCACTCCAGAGATGGCACAAGGAAATCCAGGGATGGCACATGGCACAAGGATGGCACAGGGCACTCCAGGGATGGCACAGGCTACAACAGGGATGGCACAAAGCACTGGGATGGTACAGTGGGTGCTATGGATGGCACAGGGAATTCCAGGGATGGCACAGGGCACTGCAGGGAAGGCACAGGGCATTTTGTGGATTGCACAGGGAATCCCAGGGATGGCACAAAGCACTGGGATGGCACAGGGATGGCACAGGGCACAGGGATGGCACAGGGCACTCCAGAGAAGGCACAAGGAAATTCAGGGGTGGCACATGGCACAGGGATGGCACAGGGCACTCCAGGGATGGCACAGGCTACAGCAGTGATGGCACAGGGCACCCCTGGAATGACACAAAGCACTGGGATGGCCCAGGGATGGCTCAGGCTACAGCAGAGATGGCACATGGCACTCCAGGGATGGCACAGGCTACAGCAGTGATGGCACAGGGATGGCACGGGGCACAGGGATGGCACAGGGCACTCCAGAGATGGCACAAGGAATTCCAGGGATGGCACAGGGCACAGGGATGGCACAGGGCACTAAAGGGATGGCACAGGCTACAGCAGGGATGGCACAAAGCACTGAGATTGTACTGTGGGCTCCAGGGATGGCACAGGGAATTCCAGGAATGGCACATGGCACAGGGATATAAAACTGCACTCTAAGGATGGTACATGGCACTCCAAGAATGGCAGAGGGCACTCTGGGATGGCACAGGGCACATGGACGGCACAGGAAAGGGCAGGGATGGCACATGGCACTCCAGGGATGGCACAGGACACATCAGGGAAGGCACAGCGCAGTGCAGGGATGGCACAGGGCATTCCAGGGATGGCAGATGGCACTCTGGGATGGGACAGGGCACAGGGATGGCACAGGGCACTCCAGGGATGGCATAGGGCACTCCAGGGAAGGCACAGGTCACAGGGATGGCACGGGGCACTCCAGCGAAGGCACAGGGAATTCCAGGGATGGCTAAGGACACTTCATGTACGGCACAGCACACTGCAGGGATGGCACAGAGCATTCCAGGGATGGCAGAGGGCACTCTTGGATGGCACAGGCAACTGCAGGGATGGCACAGGGCACAGGGATGGCACAGGGCATAAGGGATGGCACAGGGCACAGAAATGGCAGAGGCTACTGCAGGGATGGCACATGGCACTCCAGGGATTGCACAGGGTACTTCAGGGATGGCACAAAGCACTGGGATGGTACAGGGCACTCCAGGAATGACACAAGGAATTCCAGGTATGGCACATGGCACAGGGGTATAAAACTGCACTCTAAGGATGGTACATGGCACTCCAGGAATGGCACAGTGCTCTGCAGGGATGGCACAGGGAATTCCATGGATGGCAGAGGGCACTCTGGGATGGCACAGGCCACTCCAGGGATGGCACAGGGCACAGGGTTGGCACAGGGCAGAAGGGATGGCACAGGGCACTCCAGGCATGGCTCAGGGAATTCCAGGGATGGCACAGGGTAGTCCACGGATGGCACAGGGCACATGGATGGCACAGGCTACTGCAGGGATGGCATAGAGCATTCCGGGATGGCACAAAGCACTGGGATGGCACAGGGATGGCACAGGGCACTGCAGGGAAGACACTGGGCACAGGGATGGCACAGGGCACTCCAGAGATAGCACAAGGAAATCCAGGGATGGCACAGGGCACAAGGATGGCACAGGGCACTCCAGGGTTGGCACAGGCTACAGCAGGGATGGCACAAAGCACTGGGATTGTACGGTGGGCTCCAGAGACGGCACAGGGCATTCCAGGGATGGCAGATGGCATTCTGGGGAGGCAGAGGGCACTCTGGAATGGCACAGGCCACTCCAGCGATGGCACAGGGTAGTCCACAGATGGCACAGGGCACGAGGGATGACACAGGGCACTCCAGGGATGGCATAGGGCATTCCGGGATGGCACAAAGCACTGGGATGGCACAGGGATGGCACAGGGCACTGCCGGGAAGACACTGGGCACAGGGATGGCACAGGGCACTCCAGAGATGGCACAAGGAAATCCAGGGATGGCACAGGGCACAAGGATGGCACAGGGCACTCCAGCGATGGCACAGGATGCAACAGGGATGGCACAAAGCACTGGGATGGTACAGTGGGTGCTAGGGATGGCACAGGGAATTCCAGGGATGGCACAGGGCACTGCAGGGAAGGCACAGGGCACTTTGTGGATTGCACAGGGAATCCCAGGGATGGCACAAAGCACTGGGATGGCACAGGGATGGCACAGGGCACAGGGATGGCACAGGGCACTCCAGAGAAAGCACAAGGAAATTCAGGGGTGGCACATGGCACAGGGATGGCACAGGGCATTCCAGGGATGGCACAGGCTACAGCAGTGATGGCACAGGGCACTCCTGGAATGGCACAAAGCACTGGGATGGCCCAGGGATGGCTCATGCTACAGCAGAGATGGCACAGGGATGGCACGGGGCACAGGGATGGCACAGGGCACCCCAGAGATGGCACAAGGAATTCCAGGATGGCACAGGGCACAGGGATGGCACAGGGCACTCCAGGGATGGCACAGGCTACAGCAGGGATGGCACAAAGCACTGGGATTGTACAGTGGGCTCCAGGGATGGCACAGGGAATTCCAGGGATGGCACAGGACATTTCAGGGACGGCAGAGCGCACTGCAGGGACGGCACAGGCCATTCCTGGGATGGCAGAGGGCACTCCAGGGAAGGCACAGGGCACACCGTGGATTGCACAGGGCATTCCAGGGATGGCAGAGGGCACTCTGGGATGGCACAGGGCACAAGGACGGCAGAGGCAAGTGCAGGAATGGCACAGGGCACTCCAGGGTTGGCACAGGGTACTTCAGGGATGGCACAAAGCTGTGGGATGGCACAGGGCACTCCAGGGATGGCTCAGGGAATTCCGGGGATGGCACAGGGCAGTCAACGGATGGCACAGGGCACAGGGATGGCACAGGCTACTGCAGGGATGGCATAGGGCTTTCCGGGATGGCACAGGACACTCTAGGAATGGCACAAAGTACTGGGATGGCACAGGGTTGGCACAGGCTACAGCAGAGATGGCACAGGGATGGTACGGGGCACAGGGATGGCACAGGGCACTCCAGAGAAGGCACAAGGTATTCCAGGGATGGCACAGGGCGCAGGGATGGCACAGGGCACCCCAGAGATGGCACAGGCTACAGCAGGGATGGCACAAAGCACTGGGATGATACAGTGGGTACCAGGGATGGCACAGGGAATTCCAGGGATGGCACAGGGAACTCCAGGGACGGCGCCGCGCGCTGCAAAGACAACACATGGCATTCCAGGAATGGCAGAGGGCACTCTGGGATGGCACAGGGCACAGGGACGGCCCAGGCTACTGCAGGGATGGCACATGGCACTCCAGGGATGG
This sequence comes from Sylvia atricapilla, assembly GCF_009819655.1. Classification (NCBI taxonomy): domain Eukaryota; kingdom Metazoa; phylum Chordata; class Aves; order Passeriformes; family Sylviidae; genus Sylvia; species Sylvia atricapilla. The sequence continues at coordinate 8,890 of NW_027077152.1, read as the reverse complement.
CACAGGGCACTCTGGGATGGCACAGGCCACTCCAGGGATGGCACAAGGCACAGGGATGGCACAGAGCACTCCAGGGATGGCTCAGGGAATTCCAAGGATGGCACAGGGCAGTCAACGGATGGCACAGGGCACAGGGATGGCAGAGGCTACTGCAGGGATGGCACAGGGCACTCCTGGAATGGCACAAAGCACTGGGATGGCCCAGGGATGGCTCAGGCTACAGCAGGGATGGCACATGGTGCTCCAGGGATGGCACAGGTCACCGGGATTGGACGGGGCACTCCAGCGATATTACAGGGAATTCCAGGGATGGCTAAGGACACTTCAGGGACGGCACAGCACACTGCGAGGATGGCACAGGGCATTCTAGGGATGGCAGAGGGCACTCTTGGATGGCACAGGCCACTCCAAGGATGGCACAGGGCACAGGGATGGCACAGGCTACTGCAGGGATGGCACATGGCACTCCAGATATTGCACAGGGTACTTCAAGGATGGCACAAAGCACTGGGATGGCACAGGGCACTTCAGGGATGACACAAGGAATTCCAGGGATGGCACATGGCACAGGGATATAAAACTGCACTCTAAGGATGGTACATGGCACTCCAGGAATGGCACAGTGCTCTGCAGGGATGGCACAGGGAATTCCCTGGATGGCAGAGGGCACTCTGGGATGCCACAGGCCACTCCAGGGATGGCACAGGGCACAGGGATTGCACAGGGCAAAAGGGATGGCAGAGGGCACTCCAGGGATGGCTCAGGAAATTCCAGGGATGGAGCAGGGTAGTCCACGGATGGCACAGGTCACAGGGATGGCACAGGCTACTGCAGGGATGGCATAGAGCATTCCGGGATGGCACAGGGCACAGGGATGGCACAGGGATGACACAGGGCACTGCAGGGAAGACACTGGGCTCAGGGATGGCACAGGGCACAAGGATGGCACAGGGCACTCCAGAGATGACACAAGGAAATCCAGGGATGGCACAGGGCACGGGGATGGCACAGGGCACAAGGGATGGCACAGAGCACTCCAGGGATGGCTCAGGGAATTCCGGGGATGGCACAGGGCAGTCCAGGGATGGCACAGGGCACAGGGATGGCACAGGCTACTGCAGGGATGGCATAGGGCATTCCGGGATGGCACAGGGCACTCTAGGAATGGCACAAAGTACTGGGATGGCACAGGGTTGGCACAGGCTACAGCAGAGATGGCACAGGGATGGCACGTGGCACAGGGATGGCACAGGGCACTCCAGAGATGGCACAAGGTATTCCAGGGATGGCACAGGGCGCAGGGATGGCACAGGGCACTCCAGAGATGGCACAGGCTACAGGAGGGATGGCACAAAGCACTGGGATGATACAGTGGGTACCAGGGATGGCACAGGGAATTCCAGGGATGGCACAGGGCACTCCAGGGACGGCGCCGCGTGCTTCAAAGACAACACAAGGCATTCCAGGGATGGCAGAGGGCACTCTGGGATGGCACAGGGCACAGGGACGGCCCAGGCTACTGCAGGGATGTCACATGGCACTCCAGGGATGGCAGAGGGCACTCTGGGATGGCACAGGGCAGTCCACGGATGGCACAGGGCACAGGGATGGCAGAGGCTACTGCACGGATGGCACAGGGCAGTCCAGGAATGGCACAAAGCACTAGGATGGCACAGGGATGGCACAGGCTAAAGCAGAGATGGCACAGGGATGGCAAGGGGCACAGGGATGGCACAGGGCACTCCAGAGTTGGCACAAGGAATTCCAGGGATGGCACAGGGCACTGCAGGGAAGACACTGGGCTCAGGGATGGCACAGGGCACTCCAGAGATGGCACAAGGAAATCCAGGGATGGCACAGGGCTCAAGGATGGCACAGGGCACTCCAGAGATGGCACAAAGAAATCCAGGGATGGCACAGGGCACGGGGATGGCACAGGGCACTGCTGGGAAGACACTGGGCTCAGGGATGGCACAGGGCACTCCAGAGATGGCACAAGGATATCCAGGGATCGCACAGGGCTCAAGGATGGCACAGGGCACTCCAGAGTTGGCACAAGGAAATCCAGGGATGGCACAGGGCACGGGGATGGCACATGGCACAAGGGATGGCACAGAGCACTCCAGGGATGGCTCAGGGTATTCCGGGGATGGCACAGGGCAGTCCACGGATGGCACAGGGCACTCCTGGAATGGCACAAAGCACTGGGATGGCCCAGGGATGGCTCAGGCTACAGCAGGGATGGCACATGGCACTCCAGGGATGGCACAGGTCACAGGGATTTGACGGGGCACTCCAGCGATATTACAGGAAATTCCAGGGATGGCTAAGGACACTTCAGGGACCGCACAGCACACTGCAGGGATGGCACAGGGCATTCTAGGGATGGCAGAGGGCACTCTTGGATGGCACAGGCCACTCCAGGGATGGCACAGGGCACAGGGATGGCACAGGCTACTGCAGGGATGGCACATGGCACTCCAGGGATTGCACACGGTACTTCAAGGATGGCACAAAGCACTGGGATGGCACAGGGCACTTCAGGGATGACACAAGGAATTCCAGGGATGGCACATGGCACAGGGATATAAAACTGCACTCTAAGGATGGTACATGGCACTCCAAGAATGGCACAGTGCTCTGCAGGGATGGCACAGGGAATTCCATGGATGGCAGAGGGCACTCTGGGATGCCACAGGCCACTCCAGGGATGGCACAGGGCACAGGGTTGGCACAGGGCACAAGGGATGGCACAGGGCACTCCAGGGATGGCTCAGGAAATTCCAGGGATGGAGCAGGGTAGTCCACGGATGGCACAGGGCACAGGGATGGCACAGGCTACTGCAGGGATGGCACATGGCACTCCAGGGATGGCACAGGGCAGTCCAGTAATGGCACAAAGCACTGGGATGGAACAGGGTTGGCTCACGCTACAGCAGGAATGGCACATTGTGCTCCAGGGATGGCACAGGGCACAGGGATGGCATAGGGTATTCCGGGATGGCACATGGCACTCCAGAGATGGCACAAAGCACTGGGATGGCACAGGGATGGCACAGGGCACTCCAGAGATGGCACAAGGAATTCCAGGGATGGCACAGGGCACAGGGATGGCACAGGGCACTCCAGAGATGGCACAATGAATTCCAGGGATGGCACAGGGCACAGGGATGGCACAGGGCACTTCAAGGATGGCACAGGCTACCGCAGGGATGGCACAAAGCACTGGGATTGTACAGTGGGCTCCAGGGATGGCCCAGGGAATGCCAGGGATGGCACAGGACACTTCAGGGACGGCACAGCGCTCTGCAGGGACGGCACAGGCCATTCCTGGGATGGCAGAGGGCACTTTGGGATGGCACAGGGCACATGGACTGCACAGGCAAGTGCAGGGATGGCACATGGCACTCCAGGGATGGCACAGGACACTTCAGGGACAGCACAGCGCAATGCAGGGATGGCACAGGTCATTCCTAGGATGGCAGAGGGCACTCTGGGATGGCACAGGGCACAGGGATGGCACAGTGCACTCCAGGGTTGGCACAGAAAATTTGAGGGATGGCGCAGGGCACAGGGAAGGGACAGGGCGCAGGGATGGCACAGGGCACACCTTGGATGGCACAGGGCAATCCAGGGAAGGCACAGGGCACAGGGATGGCACAGGGCACTCCTGCAATGCCGCAAAGCACTGGGATGGCCCAGGGATATTACAGGCTACAGCAGGGATGGCACATGGCGCTCCAGGGATGGCACAGGGCACAGGGATGGCATAGGGTACTGCAGGGATGGCACATGGCACTCCAGAGATGGCACAGGGCACTGGGATGGCACAGGGATGGCACAGGGCACTGCAGGGAAGACACTGGGCTCAGGGATGGCACAGGGCACTCCAGAGATGGCACAAGGAAATCCAGGGATGGCACAGGGCACAAGGATGGCACAGGGCACTCCAGAGATGACACAAGGAAATCCAGGGATGGCACAGGGCACGGGGATTGCACAGGGCACAAGGGATGGCACAGAGCACTCCAGGGATGGCTCAGGGAATTCCGGGGATGGCACAGGGCAGTCCAGGGATGGCACAGGGCACAGGGATTGCACAGGCTACTGCAGGGATGGCATAGGGCATTCCGGGATGGCACAGGGCACTCTAGGAATGGCACAAAGTACTGGGATGGCACAGGGTTGGCACAGGCTACAGCAGAGATGGCACAGGGATGGCACGGGGCACAGGGATGGCACAGGGCACTCCAGAGATGGCACAAGGTATTCCAGGGATGGCACAGGGCGCAGGGATGGCACAGGGCACTCCAGAGATGGCACAGGCTACAGCAGGGATGGCACAGGGCACAGGGATGATACAGTGGGCTCCAGGGATGGCACAGGGAATTCCAGGGATGGCACAGGGCACTCCAGGGACGGCGCCGCGCGCTTCAAAGACAACACATGGCATTCCAGGGATGGCAGAGGGCACTCTGGGATGGCACAGGGCACAGGGACGGCCCAGGCTACTGCAGGGATGTCACATGGCACTCCAGGGATGGCACAGGGCACTCTGGGATGGCACAGGCCACTCCAGGGATGGCACAAGGAAATCCAGAAATGGCACAGGGCACGGGGATGGCACAGGGCACAAGGGATGGCACAGAGCACTCCAGGGATGGCTCAGGGAATTCTGGGGATGGCACAGGGCTCAAGGATGGCACAGGGCACTCCAGAGATGGCACAAGGAAATCCAGAAATGGCACAGGGCACGGGGATGGCACAGGGCACAAGGGATGGCACAGAGCACTCCAGGGATGGCTTAGGGAATTCCGGGGATGGCACAGGGCAGTCCACGGATGGCACAGTGCACAGGGATGGCACAGGCTACTGCAGGGATGGCATAGGGCATTCCAGGATGGCACACGGCACTCTAGGAATGGCACAAAGTACTGGGATGGCACAGGGTTGGCACAGGCTACAGCAGAGACGGCACAGGGATGGCACGTGGCACAGGGATGGCACAGGGCACTCCAAAGAAGGCACAAAGTATTCCAGGGATGGCACAGGGCGCAGGGATGGCACAGGGCACTCCAGAGATGGCACAGGCTACAGCAGGGATGGCACAAAGCACTGGGATGATACAGTGGGCTCCAGGGATGGCACAGGGAATTCCAGGGATGGCACAGGGCTCTCCAGGGACGGCGCCGCGCGCTTCAAAGACAACACAAGGCATTCCAGGGATGGCAGAGGGCACTCTGGGATGGCACAGGGCACAGGGACGGCCCAGGCTACTGCAGGGATGTCACATGGCACTCCAGGGATGGCAGAGGGCACTCTGGGATGGCACAGGGCAGTCCACGGATGGCACAAAGCACAGGGATGGCAGAGGCTACTGCACGGATTGCACAGGGCAGTCCAGGAATGGCACAAAGCACTAGGATGGCACAGGGATGGCACAGGCTAAAGCAGAGATGGCACAGGGATGGCACGGGTCAAAGGGATGGCACAGGGCACTCCAGAGATGGCACAATGAATTCCAGGGATGGCACAGGGCACAGGGGTGGCACAGGGCACTCCAGAGTTGGCACAAGGAATTCCAGGGATGGCACAGGGCACTGCAGGGAAGACACTGGGCTCAGGGATGGCACAGGGCACTCCAGAGATGGCACAAGGAAATCCAGGGATGGCACAGGGCTCAAGGATGGCACAGGGCACTCCAGAGATGGCACAAAGAAATCCAGGGATGGCACAGGGCACGGGGATGGCACAGGGCACTGCTGGGAAGACACTGGGCTCAGGGATCGCACAGGGCACTCCAGAGATGGCACAAGGATATCCAGGGATGGCACAGGGCTCAAGGATGGCACAGGGCACTCCAGAGATGGCACAAGGAAATCCAGGGATGGCACAGGGCACGGGGATGGCACAGGGCACAAGGAATGGCACAGAGCACTCCAGGGATGGCTCAGGGAATTCCGGGGATGGCACAGGGCAGTCCACGGATGGCACAGGGCATTCCTGGAATGGCACAAAACACTGGGATGGCCCAGGGATGGCTCAGGCTACAGCAGGGATGGCACATGGCACTCCAGGGATGGCACAGGTCACAGGGATGGCACAGGCTACTGCAGGGATGGCACATGGCACTCCAGGGATTGCACAGGGTACTTCAAGGATGGCACAAAGCACTGGGATGGCACAGGGCACTTCAGGGATGACACAAGGAATTCCAGGGATAGCACATGGCACAGGGATATAAAACTGCACTCTAAGGATGGTACATGGCACTCCAAGAATGGCACAGTGCTCTGCAGGGATGGCACAGGGAATTCCATGGATGGCAGAGGGCACTCTGGGATGCCACAGGCCACTCCAGGGATGGCACAGGGCACAGGGTTGGCACAGGGCACAAGGGATGGCACAGGGCACTCCAGGGATGGCTCAGGAAATTCCAGGGATGGAGCAGGGTAGTCCACGGATGGCACAGGGCACAGGGATGGCACAGGCTACTGCAGGGATGGCACATGGCACTCCAGGGATGGCACAGGGCAGTCCAGTAATGGCACAAAGCACTGGGATGGAACAGGGTTGGCTCACGCTACAGCAGGGATGGCACATTGTGCTCCAGGGATGGCACAGGGCACAGGGATGGCATAGGGTATTCCGGGATGGCACATGGCACTCCAGAGATGGCACAAAGCACTGGGATGGCACAGGGATGGCACAGGGCACTCCAGAGATGGCACAAGGAATTCCAGGGATGGCACATGGCACAGGGATGGCACAGGGCACTCCAGAGATGGCACAATGAATTCCAGGGATGGCACAGGGCACAGGGATGGCACAGGGCACTTCAAGGATGGCACAGGCTACCGCAGGGATGGCACAAAGCACTGGGATTGTACAGTGGGCTCCAGGGATGGCCCAGGGAATTCCAGGGATGGCACAGGACACTTCAGGGACGGCACAGCGCTCTGCAGGGACGGCACAGGCCATTCCTGGGATGGCAGAGGGCACTTTGGGATGGCACAGGGCACATGGACTGCACAGGCAAGTGCAGGGATGGCACATGGCACTCCAGGGATGGCACAGGACACTTCAGGGACAGCACAGCGCAATGCAGGGATGGCACAGGTCATTCCTAGGATGGCAGAGGGCACTCTGGGATGGCACAGGGCACAGGGATGGCACAGTGCACTCCAGGGTTGGCACAGAAAATTTGAGGGATGGCGCAGGGCACAGGGAAGGGACAGGGCGCAGGGATGGCACAGGGCACTCCTGCAATGCCGCAAAGCACTGGGATGGCCCAGGGATATTACAGGCTACAGCAGGGATGGCACATGGCGCTCCAGGGATGGCACAGGGCACAGGGATGGCATAGGGTACTGCAGGGATGGCACATGGCAATCCAGAGATGGCACAGGGCACTGGGATGGCACAGGGATGGCACAGGGCACTGCAGGGAAGACACTGGGCTCAGGGATGGCACAGGGCACTCCAGAGATGGCACAAGGAAATCCAGGGATGGCACAGGGCACAAGGATGGCACAGGGCACTCCAGAGATGACACAAGGAAATCCAGGGATGGCACAGGGCACGGGGATGGCACAGGGCACAAGGGATGGCACAGAGCACTCCAGGGATGGCTCAGGGAATTCCGGGGATGGCACAGGGCAGTCCAGGGATGGCACAGGGCACAGGGATTGCACAGGCTACTGCAGGGATGGCATAGGGCATTCCGGGATGGCACAGGGCACTCTAGGAATGGCACAAAGTACTGGGATGGCACAGGGTTGGCACAGGCTACAGCAGAGATGGCACAGGGATGGCACGGGGCACAGGGATGGCACAGGGCACTCCAGAGATGCCACAAGGTATTCCAGGGATGGCACAGGGCGCAGGGATGGCACATTGCACTCCAGAGATGGCACAGGCTACAGCAGGGATGGCACCAAGCACTGGGATGATACAGTGGGCTCCAGGGATGGCACAGGGAATTCCAGGGATGGCACAGGGCACTCCAGCGACGGCGCCGCGCGCTGCAAAGACAACACTTGGCATTCCAGGGATGGCAGAGGGCCCTCTGGGATGGCACAGGGCACAGGGACTGCCCAGGCTACTGCAGGGATGGCACATGGCACTCCAGGGATGGCACAGGGCACTCTGGGATGGCACAGGCAACTCCAGGGATGGCACAAGGCACAGGGATGGCACAGAGCACTCCAGGGATGGCTCAGGGAATTCCGGGGATGGCACAGGGCAGTCCATGGAAGGCACAGGGCACAGGGATGGCAGAGGCTACTGCAGGGATAGCACAGGGCAGTCCAGTAATGGCACAAAGCACTGGGATGGCACAGGGATGGCACAGGCTAAAGCAGAGATGGCACAGGGATGGCACGGGGCAAAGGGATGGCACAGGGCACTCCAGAGATGGCACAAGGAATTCCAGGGATGGCACAGGGCACAGGGATGGCACAGGGCACTCCAGAGTTGGCACAAGGAATTCCAGGGATGGCACAGGGCACTGCAGGGAAGACACTGGGCTCAGGGATGGCACAGGGCACTCCAGAGATGGCACAAGGAAATCCAGGGATGGCACAGGGCACAAGGATGGCACAGGGCACTCCAGAGATGGCACAAGGAAATCCAGGGATGGCACAGGCCACGGGGATGGCACAGGGCACAAGGGATGGCACAGAGCACAAGGGATGGCACAGGGAACTCCAGGGATGGCTCAGGGAATTCCGGAGATGGCACAGGGCAGTCCACGGATGGCACAGGGCACAGGGATGGCACAGGCTACTGCAGGAATGGCATAGGGCATTCCGGGATGGCACAGGGCACTCTAGGAATTGCACAAAGTACTGGGATGGCACAGGGTTGGCACAGGCTACAGCAGAGATGG